>NW_023501676.1:0-17907 GCF_013396195.1 Fusarium tjaetaba | reverse complement strand
GTATTATATTTGAAGTTTTAAAATAATTGATATTTTTTATTTTTAAAATATAATAAATATAACTTTAATTATTAAGTAAATCTTTAAATCTTTAAATTTAAAAACTATTTTAATACTATTTATTAAATTATTTATCTTATCTCTTAAATAAAAATAAAAATAGTATAATATTACTATAAGTAAACATTGCCCCACTTATATATCCTTCTTCACAACCGCAGTTTTTACACCCAGGTACGCGCATCCTGTTCGTTTTACAATACACTATTAACCTACAACAGCAGCCAATTCAAATTGGATATGAGAGACAAAAAGGAAAACATGAACGAACGCCGCAAGAACCCCAACCCGACAGGTGACGCCGGGCAGTCGGTGAGCGCTGGGTCGCAGAGCGGACAGCACGAGTCAACTTTTCGGGTTATTCAGGACGCTTCTGGAAACCGCATGGTTACAATACCGTTAGAGATTTCAGAGATCCTTAACTCTTTCGGGTTGACCACGAATGACATTCTCACGTTGCCGGCGGTGCAGGGTGAGATCGGCCAAATGCCAGTCTCTGTGCGGCATTGGCAAAGCGGTCGCGAGGTGAAGCCTCCATTGGTTTGGAACACTTACCCCGGGAAATACGTGTTCAAATACACACTGGAGAACATAGGGCAAGTACCCCAACTTTTGGACCTGTTCAAGCAGATTCGGGAGCCCAGTGACACCTTCCAGGGCGTGAGGCTCAAGGCTGACGATTCGTCTTCCCTTCTCCGGTTGTATAGACTGAAAGACCTGCCAGGAGCAGCTGAAATGACCGATAAAGTTCCCGAACCGTCTCCTGCTACACCGGAGGTGAACCAGCAGAGGTCCGGTGAAAGACAAATTGCTGAACCTCAGTCACGGGGCAGCGATCAAGAAAATGTTGCACCTCCCAGCAAGCGCCAGAAGAGGAATCGCTGCGTAGGATGCGGCTCTGACAATCACCATCTCGGGAATTGCTTGAAGGCTGGTGATGATGGACTGATGAAGGGTTGCCCTTACTGCAAAACCCTCAGCCATAACGCCAGCAACTGTCAAGACGTCAGGACAGACGATGAGAGGTTCAACTGGTTTGTCAGGAAGCGAGGATGTATGCCAAGCTTCTTAGACTTCAACACCTGGTTCCCTCTGGTGTCTTTTCAGCGCAGCGCCACAGTGCAGAACCGTTTGCCGTGGACGGCTGAGTTCACAAAGTTCAATGCTGATGACATAGATCGAATCCAGAATGCCTTTGACAACCCAGGTCCTGGTAGAGAGTATGAACTCCCAAAGGATCCAAGACTGTGGGACTGGGAGGCGGTTGAGGTGTACCATCAACACCGTGCGAAGAAAGATCAGAAGGCTCTAGACCCTGCAAAAGAGACCGTCATCCATGATGGTATTGTCATGAACAGGAAGCGAGCGGAAATGATCCTGGCTGGGGACTCTTAGTCGACTGCTTGCTGAGATAGAACGCCCTATTCACACAAGTGAGGACAGCAGCGGACGTAAGGTGACTCTGTTGCACTCACAGCAGTTCATGGAGGTATGTGTCTTGGTCGAGTCTAGCCAATGGAATGCAAGATTCAATAGCCTTGAAAATGCAAGTCTCTTCGGTGCCACAATGGGTGTTTGCTTCTGCCGTGAATATGTGACCCGCCCACAACCCTGATCCTTTATGATGTCGTGAATCCACTACTATTCTACTCCAAGTACGCGCAGCACTGTGGCATTCGTGAATTGACTTGCCATCATGCATTTTTCCATGCTGCATCGCCAAGAGGGGTCCCAAGATGCCTTTTGAAGGGACTACTGATCAGTTTCACAAGCTGAGCTGAATATGCTTAACAGAGTCGTAAGAACTTTCACGCAATCTTCATCCTTATTCGCGATAAATAAAATGGCGTCACCACTCACTACAGCCCGCAACAGCGCCATGCCTGATGATCAAAGCCATCTCACTTCTGTCAGAAAGTTCAACGAACATCCAAATGACAAAGGTTATATATGAACCTCGGCTAGTTCCATGTGCTTCCCAAAAGTGTGAGCGACAAGGGCTACAGATAATGTCGAAAAGTCCAGTCACGTTGTGCAAGGGGATAATAGAGTATAGGACATGTATAAACGTCATGGCATACTTCGATATGATGTACAATGCGGCTACGCGTGGTGTAAGCATCAGCTGTCAGGTCTGGCATTCCAGTGTATGCATTCCATGTCCAGTGGTCCCTCCAGGATCATAGCGCAATGTCTAACCCCAAGCCGCATCGATGAAACATCGGTTGACAGCAGATAACATAGGCATCGATGACATGGTAGGATGATATATGTATGTATTGAGCTGGAAGCATTGTAGTTAGAAGCACGACTATCGCTTGTTTGGGACTGTATGTAGCCGGTTGTGGACACTTTGTATCCTCTTCCTCAACTTCCCCTATAGCATCTATCTGTTATTAAACTTGCCCTGACACTTCTGTCTCCTTTTCAACTACCTCTCCTCAAACGCGGTATTTTGGACCCCTGTGACATACTGGAGTGAGGTAAGTCTCTTCATGAGCTCAGCTTGCGGTCGGGCGTGACAGAAAGAGACTGTCTGGAGAAAGTTGAGAAGGGCTTCGTTCAGTTCGGGTGGACTTCGTAGAGGTACCTTGAGGCTTTGGTTGGCTGCAGCGGTGCGCCTGATCAACATCCTGTGGGAGTGGCTAGTCGATGTTGACGGTTTTTCGAGGGAATGTAAAGCAAACTCCGGCCAGGACGAAAGAAGTTTCATCCAAAGAGCGCGATCTTTCTGTATTTCAACTCTGTTAGTCTGAAGGTGTCACAATTGGGAAGATAATCTCACTGGTAAACGAGAAGCTTGCGTCAGATTCGTGAGGCTAGGTGGAAGTAGTTTTCTCCGAAACCGGAGCCCCTTTCCATCTGCTGGCTAAACACAGACACATGTAAATGGTCAGTTGTGCCTGAGCCAGCGTGAGTAATGAGCGAGTCTGTGGTGCAGAACAGTGCGGCAGTGGATTTGACTGGGGGCAACCGATGTCAAAGTCATTCAGTCACTCGCGCTATGCACTCGGCACTCATGGTAGCCGACTGAGTAAATCATCAAATTCATCATAAAATATCCTAAATTCATCAAAAACTTAGACAGATTTAGGATATCCGACCCTAAGCTTAGAGGACGCTGACGCCCCATCCTCAGAGTTTTGTAGCTCAAGCCACTCGTTAACCTTGTCGATACTGTCTTCCTGTCCGTCCTCCTCCCAGTATCCCATCTCCTCCTCTTCACTATCCGATGACACGGCGTCGTCGCCGATAAGAGGTCCACCTGACAGGGCAGCAGCACAGATGATGGACCACTGGAGCTTGATCACATGCTCAAGCAAACGCCGGTCTTTTGTGAGGCGCTTGACTTTGACGATGGTACCAGACTCAACAGGTCGATTGTTTGATATATCATGACACTGCACACCCAGGGTCTCCCGGCATTGGGTGCAATTTTTTGTTGTGCACGCTGAAAGTGGACCGTCGCCGTAACGATGGGTGAGGTGAGCCCTCAAAGCTGTCGATGGATTCCTCTGCGCTCTCAGATCAATATGATCTGTAGCCATGGCTTTGACATTGGAAGGCATCCAGACAAATTGGAGGGAGATGATCGAATAGTTGGGATCATCCTCGCATAACACTGCGCCATAGCACTTCAAGCCGAAATAGGCTCTGCCCCACCACGTATGGAGCTGAGGACTGAGACACAGAAGATTCCAAGGCTTATCGCTCGATTTGACTTCTTCGATGATTTCCTTGTGTGTAGAGTTGGCAGCCGAGGACTGTTGATCAAAGACGATGAACCCGACGTTTTTGAGAATTTTCTCGGTCTTCTCCAGATGATCTCGGTCTTGGTTCCAATGAAAAGGAACAATATGGCAGGCTTCAGGATTAGCCAGGCCAGTGACGATGCACCGGTACTGATCCAGTCTTTTACACTCATCGATCGTTGATTGGGTCCGCGGAACTTGTGTCCTTTGGGATCGGGTGCTTGACGGAGCAGAATCTTTTGGTGCCGGGCTGGTTGAAGGCGGAGGAGATAGGACAGTGTACTTGTCACGCTTGAAGACTGTTCTAAATCAGTATGAGAAGAAGCAATAAGGTGTTATTGTACTTACAATGAGTGGTGAGTTCCCCAAGTCCGTGGATAGCGTTAAAAACATAAAATCCTCCTAAATTGGAAACGGTCCGGAGATCTTCAAGTGGCATTCCCATAAGGTAGCAGAACTGGATATGATTCAAAGTAGGCCAGGGTGGCTCCATTGCGGCAATCTTCTTTTCTATGACCTCAATCCGATCAAGGCGGGCGTTCATCTCATGCACAGGAATCTCATGGAGAGGGGAAAGGTCAGTCACCGCTTTAACCTGCAACATGGTAGCGGTACGTTGGCGTTTCGTGTTGAATGTGTTCGAAAAAGAATTGAAAAGGATGAAAAGTTGACTGCGGTGCAAGTGGAATAAGGTAGGTAAACATATCAATTTTTTAGATTCGTTGCAGAAAGCCAGTTTGGACGAGACCCACAGTCCTCTAAACTTAGGAGAGCCTGTGCTAAATCTTTAGAAGCTTAGGGTGGGTCTTATGATGACTTTAGGATTGGATGTCTAAGGATGAGTTTAGGAGCAAGCTCCACTGCGCAAGAGAAGAAAAGACCATATGCTTGACTACGTTCCATAGGTGCTGACGAAAATTGACAGGCGGTTCAGGTTACACAAGCCACTGCACACAGCCCCGTCTTCAGTCGACCCCGCCAGTGAACAACCTTCGCACCCAAAACCTTGACCTCCAACTAAGTTTCTCTACTGATTTAAGCCCTCAGCCACAATCTCAACTGCAAATAACACGATGGTCCCTCCGACTCCTCAGCCAAGATTCATCACTGCTACCAAGAACGACAACGATGGCAACCCACGAGCCGGCACAAGCCTCTTCATCTTCGGCGCGACCTCGAGTCGAACGCGTGGAGAGCCTCATCCCAGTTGAGGACTACGAACTTCGACTTGCGCTCATCGAAAGCATCCGAGCGGCATTACAGCCTTTTCGCGGCCCTGGAAAGCCTGATCTCACCGGATTGGAGTTTTCGTACCTCATCAACATGCCGCTCGATAAATTGCGAAACCTCAAACCATTGCTTCCCGACTTATCCGGCACCCTCGAACCCCTTATTAATAAATTAGGCAATGTGACTTGGTGGTATGAGTCTGAACCGAAGTCTATATTGAAAAAAGTCCATGCTAATACTTATGAGTCCTTCAAAAGGCCGCATACAAGATCGAGTTTCCTGAACGGTCCCAGGGCAACTCCTCCGCAAAGACTGTCAGCGTCAAAGGGAAAGCGCCTCAGCGTGTCACCCCTCAGGGCTCTGTCACAAAGCCCGGATCACCCAACAAATCAAACGCCGATGGAAAACGTTCAGCATCAGAGGAGAACACCTTACTCAAAGCTATCGCAAATCCCTCTGAGGCGAGTTCTGTGGCGACAAACAAGGGCACTGAGGCCGGTCGAAGCGAGGCTCTCCGAAAGGAGTGTTTGGAGCTCGATGGCAACTACTGTGCGGTGACCGGTACCAGCGACCCTCATGTCTGCCATATTGTTCCCTTCGCTTGGTCCAAGCATGAGGAGAACTTTGAGGTTACCAAGCGCTTGATGCCCGCCCTCCAATTAGTGATCGACATCCAACCCCCCGAGCTCAAACTTGAAGCCATGGGCAAGCTGCAAGAAGGTGTCGGTTGTACTGACCGACTCTGGAACATGGTGTGTCTGAGCCCCCAGCTTCACAAGTGGTGGGACCATGCGTACTTCGGCCTGAAGTACTATGGCAGAAATGATTCTGAGGAAGAGGGCTTTGTCGAGATCCATCTCCAGTTTGTGTGGATGCCACGTAACATCTCTCAACTAGCAGCGCAACAAATCGACCTGGATCAGCAGGCAGATCGATCCACAGGTCTTTCAGCCAACCTCAGCCATTACTACGGAGGGCAGACAAATACATCATGCACAGAGAGCTGCAGCGACTGCGAGGCTACCCGAAGAGTCAAAGCATATGATAGCACCGGCCGCCCTATCGTGAACGGCCAGATTATTGTGGTCAAACGTCGCGAGGAGGATGCCCCTCTCTTTGAGGCTATGATCAAGATCCAATGGGCTGTCATTCGTGCTGCAGCTATCTCAGGTGGAGCTCTTGCTCCTGGGGAATTTCGGTCGTTCAGTGAAGACTCGGATGGAGAAGAGGCTGATTCACCAACAGCGGTTGAGGAAGAGGATCTTTTATCAACTGCCGAACGTATTCGCGACTGGTTGGACCATACATAGAGGACATTTATCACAACAGATTCCGATAGCCTTTTGTCACTTTTGCAACTCACAAGGGCTTCAAGCGTGCGTACACAGAAGGGCAATGTTTTGTAAAACTCATCATAAATTATGACAATCTCATCATAAGATATCCCAAACTCATCCTAAACTACCCTCAGACTCATCTAAGGCTCCTATGTCCACGACTGGCTTACTGTCGGGCTCGCCAACATCTAACACCAACCTAGGATTTGAGGGTTGAAATGACGCTCGAGACAGCAGCCACGAGATATGGAATGTGACATCTAGCAAGCCAGGTTGTCCACCAAGGTACCTGGTCCCGTAGACAGAGTCGGTGATGACGCTGGACCTGGGCTCAATGTTGCCGATCGGCTGGGGCTCAATGTCGTGGATCGACACCGCCCATCGTATCCCTTGTCATACTCCTTCTCCTCGTGGAGTTCACTCTTCAACAACCGAATAGTTTCTTCGTCCTGCTGGATCGTGCGGTTGCTGCGTCGGACTGCCTGTTTGAGTTTCTTGATTTCCCCGTCCGAGCGGGGGCTCTTGGCCGCGATCTTGGATTGTCTTTTGGCAACCCCAACCTTCTTTGTCTTCTTCCCCATGAGGGCGCGAAGGTGCTGTTTGATGGTCCTGGCCTGAGCTTTGCGACGCTTAGTCTTTGACTGCCTCTCGTAGCGGGCGCTTTGGGCTTCAGCAAGAAAGGAGTTAGTGACATTGCTACCGGAGCCATTGTATTTACTTGCCTCCGGCTGTCTGAGTCGGGCGCTCAGTTACCATCGGCTCTTCAGCGTCTATGGACAAGGGTCAGTGAGATTGCCATCGGGGTCACTGTATTTGTTTACCATCGTTGTTGTCAGGTTGGCTAGTAATGGCGGCATCATCTTGCTCTTCGCTGGGGCGTCCCCGCCAGATGTTGGCATTGGGGTATGCGGCAGCGGCTCTGGCTGCCCACCCGTTTCCCTTGCTACCATTCTTGATGCTCTCTTCAGACCATCGTGTGTTGCAAAGGGCGGCGCAGATGCACGCCAAGCTCATGGGGCGAGACTGTTTTTTTGTCCCTGCTTTTCCGAGAGGATGGTTGTACACTTTGTTCGTTGAGGTGGCAGTCTTCAAATGAGTGGCCTGGTAAACCCATTCTGTCTTCTCGGGCTCGGACTGGAGGTGAACCCATTTGTTGAACTCTTCACGGAACCTCTCGTTCCAGAGCTCGTCAAGGGGCCGGTTCTCATTATCACATGACTGTCCCTTGTACAACAGGTAAGGGGCCGGCAGTGCGTGGTCAGGGTCCCGGGCCTCGCTCATTGCGTAGACTTGAAGATGTGTTGAGAGGGGAATGTGATGAGGATGTGAGGATAGGGGGGTGTGAGGAAATGATGAACAGAAAATCTGGTTGAATAGGTGGAGCGCCAAGGATTTGTGCTGGGTAGTGAGAGAAGGCCCGGTGTGAGTCTTGAAGAGATGAAGATATGCACAAGAGAAGAGGGTGCTCTGTCTCGTCGAATGTGACAAAGGCTCGGAGAAGGGACGACTGTTGAAGTGCTACCTTTCCATCGGTTTGTTCACAGGTCGTGTGTCTGCCCTAGTCACATTGGCGGAGTGGGTATAGAAGTGGAATGATTGTAGGTAAGATATATAAGCGGCCAGTCTTTGGTTTGGTTGGGTCTTCCATGGTGACTATTGGTCTTGTCAGTTCCACGTCACAACGCACCGCAAAAGACTCCTCAAGGAAGAAGGCCAACTTACTCGGTTCTCAATGAGCCATCATGGTACGTGTATATAGACGCTTCCGCAGAGCTGTTGCCGCCAGCATGCGTCGATGCGAGGGCACTGTGTTGACTTGTATATGATAAGAAATGAGATGGGGATGCACCGAATGAAAGCTGTGGTGGTTGGGATGAACGAGGTTTTTGTAGTTGAGAATTTCAGGCAGCAGGACGATTGTGTTCTGGGATTCCTCTCGCTTCTTTTTGTTCCTCCGTGATTGATAGGCAACAGTTGTTGTGTGTGTGATATTTGGTCGCAAAGAGCTGTGCACATAAAAACGGTAGGATTTTGTTATGCTTGTTTGCCGCCAGCCAGGCAACTTGAGACTGATGCTGCTCGCGTGAGATGAGGCTCTCCCAGGGCTCAGTTTCGGGTCACACCGGGGGGGAAGCTGACAGCGCTTCTTACAGTTCATGGTCGGCAAAACGGCCGCGATGCATAGTTGCCAAGGTGACAAGGTGACTTGCCTTGCTTGCGATCAAGATCCGGTGAGAGTTCAAATGGGAAAGCTTGTCGAAATTGATGGTTGATCAGAAGAATATGAAGTAGATGCTTGTCGGGAAAGGTAAGCGCGCCAGACTCATGAGGCTAGTATTAGGAGATTGCTTATTGCACTGAGAAATCGCCATGTGTGAGATGAGTGAGGCTGCGCTGCGGTGGGTAGGATGAGTTGGAGCTGAGGCGAAGGGGAGCAAAAGCTAAGGTGGAGAGCAGAACAGTGCGAGTGTGGGGGCAGATGATAAAGTGGGGCAGAGATATCCGCCCAGCACACCTCAGCAATCAGGGTACCTGGATTCTTGGATACAGGGGACAGCTAACGTTGAACCTTTGAAAGTTAGGTAGCCTAACACTAAGGTAGTGTATCATAAGACGCCACAGTGCTAGCATGGACTTCTCGGGCTGCAGCCTTTTTAAAATTCCTCAACTTATCTGCTGAAATTTCTGGTCGGAATGAAAACGAGCCGCGCTTATGATGCCGTCAATCGCATGACTTAGTGGAAGCCAAGTTTGACTTCTTAACGAACTGACCATAGGTAAGCAAGCACCAAGCTCAACCCATTCGTACTTCGTACGCCGTATTCCGTATGGCCCCACCATCAGCAATCATGACTCCGCGCTAAACCCATTATAGTGCCTTGGAGCGCTGCGCACCTTGGTCCGAATTGATGGTATATAATCAGAAGGGAGTCGACAACATACGACTGCGCGAGATCATGACAGCCTCAAAGCATGGATGCGGACAACAACTTTGGTCCCCAGCGAGCGGGTATTTTTGACTTCACCATTCTCTTTGAGCAAAGTATTCTATCTCTCCTCCCGACTGGTCTGTTCATCTTGCTTGTGCCGCTGAGACTCTATGTCCTTTGGAACAATGAAAGAGTCACCGAAACTGGCTTCTTGCTATGGGCAAAAATGGTAAGCAGTCACTTCTTCTTGATACTTATGCTAACAAAATAGGTTACGATTGCCAGCTACGCTTGTCTTCAAACCACCTTGCTTGTCCTCTGGTGCCGACAAAACTCGACAAAAACAGCCATCGCTGAGCCCGTCCTTGGCTTGGTCGAAGCTTTTGCACTTGCCGCTCTGTCTTTTATCGAACACCGAAACTCCAGAAAGCCATCCAAGTTGATAGGAGCATTCCTTGTCATCACCATCATCCTCGACGTTGCCCTCGTCCGCACCTTTTGGCTACGATCGATGCACAGTATTGCGGCTGTGTTCACTGGTTCGTTTGCGATCAAGACAGTTCTCTTGATTCTCGAAGAAACACCAAAGACAGTACTTGGCGAAAAGAAAAAGATACACGAGACATCGTCGGGGGTGGTCAACAGGAGTTTCTTCTGGTGGTTGAATGGACTCTTTCTGCAAGGCCATCGCACGATTCTTGAGACTGATGACCTACAGGCGATAGACTCAAAGTTTGATACAGACCATGTATCAGCGCCGTTGGAGAAACAGTGGGAACGAGGTAAGTCCTGACTGCGGCATTCCCGAACCTTGTTACTGTATGTCTAACAGTTGCAGCCCGCAACAGTGGCCAGCCCAGTCTCTTGAAGAGCACTTTCCTCGCATACAAGTGGCAATTCGCCGCCGGCATCATCCCTCGACTCCTCCACAGCGGCTTCAACTTTGCGCAACCCTTCCTCATCCAATCCGTCATCCTGCTCGTCAGCAAAAAGGAAATGTCGGTCCAAACTTCCAGCGGGCTCATCGGAGCAACAGTCCTCATCTACCTCGGCCTCGCCATTTCTGGCGCGTGGCACAAGCACATGTCTTACCAGTTGGTGACTATGTACAGAGGTGGACTGGTGTCGTTAATCTTCAAGAAGACGCTCAAACTAAAAACCTCGTCAATCAAAGACTCTGCACCTGTTACGCTCATGACGGCGGACGTGGAGACTATTGTTGCGGCTGGTGCGTCGGTCCATGACATGTGGGCAAATATGCTTGAACTGCCTGTGGGGATTTATCTGCTTTATCGTCAAGTTGGTAAGCCAAGCTTGCTTGTGCTGGTTCCAACCGTCAGTGAGTACTCTATCCCGTGTCAGACCAAGCTAACGATCAAGTCACAACAATTGTCAGCGGCATCATCTCTCCAGCCATGGAGCCAGCGACAGTGAAGTGGAACGAAGCTGTTCAGAAGCGAGTTGGCGAGACATCAAATATGCTCAATCAGATGAAGGGTATAAAAATGATGGGTTTGACGGATTTCTTTCTCAAAATGGTGCAAGGCTTCAGAGTCAGAGAGCTCAAAGTTTCTGCCAGGTTCCGATGGTTGCTCGTCTACTTCAATGCACTTGGTAAGTAGCCTCATGATTGCGCGGCATCGCTAACGGTACAGCCATGATTTCTGCCCAGTTGACTCCGGTGGTTGTCATCATGTCTGCAATCTACTGGACCAAGGCAGATGAAGGTCTGAGTGTCGCAGAAGCATTCACATCATTATCCTTGATTTCTGTTGTGACTCAACCACTTGTCATGATTCTCGTCTCTTTGATGCAGATTGCAGGTGTTCTCGGGGGCAGTGGCAGAATTCAAGCGTTCTTGCTCCTGGATGAGCAAGTTGTTGCCAAGGAGACAGTGGATGTTGATGCTATCGCCATACAAAACGCCAGCTTTCAGACGCCCGATGGAAAGTCCTTGCTCGCTGATATCAACCTCCAAATCTCGCCCGGGACACTCAGCATGCTCGTGGGTAGAGTAGGCTGCGGAAAATCGTCACTCTTGAAAGCGATCATCGGCGAGCTTATACCAGCAGAGGGGACAGTCAAGGCCGAGGATTCTCTTGCGTACTGCGACCAGATACCATGGCTCCGAAACACCACAATTCGAGAGAACATCGTTGGACAGTCGCCGATGGACGACAAGTGGCTATCGACAGTTCTTCATGCTTGCGCTTTGGACGAGGATCTCCATCAATTGCCCCAGGGTCAAGAGACAATTGTTGGCTCTGGTGGAGTGGCTTTGAGTGGAGGCCAAAAGCAGCGGGTTGCCCTTGCACGGGCTGTCTACTCGCGAAAGAAGCTCGTTATACTTGATGATGTCTTCAGCAGCCTTGACAAAACGACTGCAGATACAGTCTTCCATCGCCTCCTGGGAGCGGATGATTTGTTTCGGATGAGCACTGTTGTCTTGGTTACCAGTAACGGTATGAGCTCTCCCGATTTGAAGCTTTTCTGACTGTTTAGTTCACTACCTGCCATTCGCGGACTTTGTAACAGTGATTGAAAACGGTCGCATCACGCGCAATCAAGTTCCATACTCTCAACTCGAAGCCACCGAAACTCTAAACACTATCGCACCAATCGAAAGTCAGCAACTTGTCCAGAAGGATATAGTCAAGCTTACTCCGAAGAAGGAAATTGATTTGGCTCGGAAGACTGGGGATACAGATTGCTACAAGATATATGTCAGGTCAATGGGTTGGAAAGTGATTAGCATCATCTTTCCACTTTCTGTGATTGGTGCCGTACTTGAAGCCATGCCTCGTGAGTACTGAGCTTATCGTTCAGATGGAGCTAATGATATAGAAATTTGGTTACGAATTTGGACGGAGGAAGGTAAGGGCTCGAAGGATGCTCATTACGCGGGAGGATACATAGGGCTGGTCGTTGCTTCAATGGTCCTGGCGCTCGTAAACATTGAGTAAGTGAAATGCATAAAAGTGTGCCTCGCTGACCTTTAGTTACTTCCTCATTGTTGGCGTCGAAAAGTCATCAAACAACCTCCATGAGCAGCTTTTGAATTCTGTGTGCAGGTGCGTATGCCGTCAGGCTTTGGACCCGCCGGGTTCATCCAGGTGTTTTGAACTAATCTATGTTCGACAGAGCCCCTTTGCACTTCTTTACATCAACCGAAAGCGGCAGCATCTTGAACCGGTAGGCGACACCGTATTTCCAGGGACTTTACTGACCCTAGTAGCTTCAGCCAGGACATGACACTTATCGACATGTCTCTCCCACTAGCATTCTACCTAGCACTCGATTGTAAGCACTTCCTCACTGCCAGACTCCGCTAACCCTCCCAGTGACATTGCGATGCCTGGTTCAGGTCGGGGTAGTGGCTTCGGGAGCGAGTTACTTTGGCGCATTTCTGCCCATCTCGTTCTTGGCTCTGTACCTCATCCAAAAGT
Organism: Fusarium tjaetaba; assembly: GCF_013396195.1. Classification (NCBI taxonomy): domain Eukaryota; kingdom Fungi; phylum Ascomycota; class Sordariomycetes; order Hypocreales; family Nectriaceae; genus Fusarium; species Fusarium tjaetaba. Next base: position 5,152 of record NW_023501676.1, on the reverse strand, counting down.
ACTACCTGCGCACTTCCAGACAGATGCGACTCTTGGATCTCGAAGCCAAGACACCACTCTACACACAATTCACGGAGATTACAGCTGGACTCGCAACTATTCGCTCATTCGGATGGACAAATGAGTTTCTCGATGAAAGCTTCCGCATGCTCAATACATCTCAAAAGCCTTTTTATTTAATGTTTTGTATTCAGCGATGGTTGGAGCTGGTACTTGACCTCTTTGTTGCTGGGATGGCCATCCTACTTGTCACGATTGCCCTGCGGATTCCTGGCACCACTAGCGAGGGCGCAATCGGGCTCGCCATGGTGAACCTGCTAGGGCTGAATATGACACTAACAACGGTGATTGATCAATGGACGACCCTGGAGACTTCGCTTGGAGCTATTGCTCGGCTGAAGTCGTTCATCAGCAACACCCCAAACGAGAATAAGCAGGGTGAGACTGAAGTCCCAGATAATTGGCCTGGGGGTAAAATTGTGTTTGATGGAGTGACTGCATCATACAGGTACGTGAGAGTTTCTACGGAGAATCCGGACTAACAACCCAGCGATGAGTCGCAAGCTGTACTTCGTGATGTTTCTCTTACCATTGAAGCTGGGCAAAAGGTCTGCATATGTGGACGTACTGGAAGGTAGTAACCACTCCCAATCGATGAATGAGCTGACATCTCAGTGGCAAATCATCTTTGATCCTTTCTATCCTACGCCTACTCGAGCTACAATCAGGAAGCATTCATATCGACGGCAAAGACCTAGCATCAATACCACGCCAACACATTCGATCCCAGATAACAACAATCCCTCAAGATCCAGTGAGCCTCTCAGGCACAGTACGACACAATCTTGACCCTGAGGCACTTGTCCAAGCGGATGAAATTCTCGTTGAAGCTCTGAAAAAGACTACCCTATGGGCAACCATTGAAACACGCGGTGGACTTGATGCTGATCTGAGCGAGCTTGGCTTTTCGGTTGGACAACGCCAATTGTTTTGTCTCGCACGAGCCTTACTCTCACACTCAAAGGTCGTCCTCCTTGATGAACCAACCAGCAGTGTTGATAATGCGACCGATAAAGACGTTCGACGTATCATTCGAGAGGTTATGCAAGGCCGAACAGTGATTGAAGTCTCTCACCGTCTTGACTACGTGACAGACTTTTATCTCGCTGTTGTTATGAAGGATGGACGAGTCATCGAGACTGGCGACCCAAAGGAGTTACTCGCCCAGAACTCGGCTTTGAAGGCACTGCGGGGATAGTACCACTCTCACCATGCAGATCGATCTTCTTATATACATCTCATCTCATCTATTGTACATTAAATCTATTATACTTTTGTCTATCCGTTCCCAATCTAATCGCTCTTTGAAGGCCACTTTATCCTTCGCTCTGCCCTCACATACAGGTTATTCGGTCGAATCAATTGAAACATCGGATCATACTCAACAGGTCCGTCTTGTGCAAGACTGAACTTGTATCGATACACCAACTTGGGCAGGAAGACCTTGACTTCTTGTAGAGCAAAGTTGAAACCAACGCACATACGAGGACCAGTGGCGAAAGGAATGTATGAGGCATTGGGGCGGTTCTTGACACGGTCGGTGTCCCATCGGTCAGGATCAAACAGAGCTGGGTTATCCCAAATCTTGGTGTTGTTGTGGATGTGGTGAAGTGCGGGGATGACGATTGAGTCCTTGGGCAGCTTATAGCCACCGGGGAGGATCATGTCAACAGATGCTGTTCGTGCAGGTTGATATGAAGGGTTGTGTCGCCTTTGTGTCTCCTTGATGTACTTGTCAAGGAAGGTAAGTTTGTTGGTCAGGTCAGCTGTGATTTGGGTGTTTTCGTCAAAGCCGTTGTCGACCATCTCTTGAAGAAGTCTCTCTTGCATACCGGGGTAGGCAACGAGGCCGTACAGCAGCCACGACAGAAGAGAACTGGTTGTTGTGAAACCGGCGCCAGTGGCAACAACAAGAGGCTCCATGATGCGCTCACGAGGAAGCTTGTTGCCCTTGCTGTCGCTAGCACGAAGGACGTAGTCGACCATGTTCTCGGCCTGGACAGCAGCATCTTGTAGCTCCAAGTCGCCCTCACCCTTGGAAGCATTCTCGACAGACTCCTTCATCATCAACTCCATGTGAGCACGAGCATCACGAAGACGTTGAGGATCACCGAACGGGAGGTTCTTGTACCAGCTACCCATCGAAGTGATCTTCTTGTTGAGTTCCAGAGACTGCGCAATTCTCATCACCATGGCATGAGGTCGTGCATCAGGAGAGGTAAAGTGTTGAAAGTCCATGCCAAGCACCAACTTGCCAACAGCCTGAGAACCTAGCTTCAACATGTAGGGATACACGTTCCAAGCCTCGTCGCGCTCATCAAGCTCGTCAAAAACCTTGAACGCATCCTCAACAGTCTTTTGCATGGTAGGAGCGTAATGTCGCACAGCCTTGGGACCAAGAGCAGGAGGCAGAAACTTGTGCACCTCTTTCCACTCTTCTGTATCGGTGTCACCAAGGAAAACACCAGCCTCCTTGTTCTTGATGGGAAACAGAGGGTGACCTTCAATGATGCGCTTTGAGAAAAAGTCTGTCTCGCCGAAAACAACGTTGGCCAACTTGGGATCATTTGTGTGATAAATTGTGCTGCCCATGTTGGTGGTCTTGAAGAGAGGGCCGTACTTCTCGAATAACCGTTGGTGGTTGCCGAGATGGTCAGGGTAGACTTCAAAATAGTTGCCTACAAGAGGCAGACCTTTTGGGCCTGGGACCTCACGAACAGCTTTTCCATCGATAGTGACGGAAATGTCATCAGCAGCGAGGACGTCTGCGACGGTTGTCAAAGCATCAGACTCGGTGACAAAACCAATGCCTAAAAATTAGCGACATCACCTTAGTCGGTGAATCGACTTACCGGATGGATCAACAATCGCAAAATGCGACGCCACCAAATGCTGAAGACCCTGCTCGTCCAATGACGTAGGGATCTCAATTTCTTGGGCGGTTGAAGGGTCCTCACCCATAAGATGGAAGCGTTTAGTAGCCATGATGAATTGAATGCTGAGAATTGTCTAGCAAATGACAGGCTGCTACGGAGAGACTGTCTATATAGACCACCGACGTTAGATGAGCCGAGGCTCAGAGCCTCAACTCTGAGTGGATCTCCAAACCTTGCAATCTGTCGGTAGATATGGATCGATATGGAAAGGGGTGAAGATTTTGACGCATGGACGGGATGATTCGGTGGCGCATTAAATCTCCGCTGTGCGCCGGGTGAGTACTTAGGTTTCGGGCGTGGCGTGCACTATTGGACGGGTATCGCTGATTAGACTAAATTAGCTTATTCGTATGGAAATAACGCATTTCGAGTCATGACAGGTCTTATTGGTACAGAACATGCTGGCTTATCGTGTGAACAGCTCCGACGGCATTTACGGACCCATTGAGACCGAATTCCGTGCCTCGGTCAATTCAACCTTGTATCCATGTTGTAATCGGGTTTATATCCTTTGTTAGTTGGTGAAAAATCATGAAACGGAGCAAGCAAGGCCAAGCACGGTCTCTCGGCCGTTCCGGACCCACAGTCGGCCGAGAAAACACCTTGGAGCCTCGGTTTGACCTGATGAGGAAATTACCTGGCCAATCCTCGAGATGGTATTTGATTGTCTTCATATAACCCTCCTGCGCTCCGTAATTGTTTTTCTATACTGGCAAAGAAAATGGCTTCGTTTACTGCTAAAGAAGTAGCTGCTCACAGCACTCGTGATGATTGTTGGACAATCATCAACGGAAAAGGTACGTTTGTTTTTTGGATCTGGCGGTGAGATTTTCCTGACGATTTAGTTTATGATGTTACGAAATACATTGAGGACCATCCTGGTGGTGCGGATGTTTTGATTGAAGTTGCTGGAAAAGACTCGACGGTCGAGTTTGACAATGCAGGTCATTCTGAAGATGCCTTTGAGATTATGGAGGAGTATCTCATCGGGACGTACAGTGGTGCTCCTGTGCGAGGCGCACCCAAAGCTGTGACGCTTAAAAAGGCGGCGCCAAAGGCTGTTGTTGGGAGTAGCTTTACTTCAACGGCACTCACCGCTACAGCTGCTATTTCTGTCGGCGCTGTAGCAATCCAAGCATACAGATTGAACCCCGAGATGTTGAACTCCTTACCCAAGCTCAAGACCAGCAGCTCAGGACCTGGATTTCTAGAAGGATTCCTGATCGCCTCAGCGCTCTTCACCGTCGCTGGTACAATCACCGCCAAGAAACTCTCCAAACATCTTCACTTTGAAGAAGGCGGCTTCATGAGTTACGCTCCTCACAAGAAGATGCCAAAAGTCACAAAAGTCAACCCCCTCATACAACGAGGCTGGCTCGACCCAACAACATATCACGCCCTCCCCCTAACAGAGAAGGAATTAATCGCCCCCAACGTCTACCGCCTCGTCTTCAGCCTGCCAACACCCACTACAGTCCTCGGTCTCCCGACAGGCCAACATCTCGCTATCAAAGCTGAGATCGACGGACAGGTCGTCAACCGCTCTTATACACCCATCTCCAACAACAACGACCTCGGAAAACTGGAGCTCGTTATCAAATGCTACCCCGGCGGTCTCTTAACAGGAAAATACCTCGCCAATCTTTCTCTCGGCGATGAAGTTTCCTTCCGCGGTCCAAAGGGCGCAATGCGCTATAAGAACGGTCTATGTAAACGAATAGGCATGCTCGCAGGCGGAACAGGTATAACGCCAATGTTTCAGATCATCCGCGCCATTTGTGAAGATGATCGCGATCTGACGCAGGTGAGCCTCATTTACGCGAACCGCTCAGAGCAAGATATTCTTCTGCGCGATGAACTCGAAACTTTCGCGCGTCGATACCCCCAGAATTTCAGACTATACTACGTTGTGGAAAAGGCACCGAAGAATTGGGCTTTTGGCACAGGTTTCGCTACACAGGAACTCATGGAGGAAAAGTTCCCCGCGCCAAGTGTTGACGCGAAGATCATGCTGTGCGGACCACCGGGGATGGTAAAGGCGGCTAAGACGTCGCTTGGCAACCTTGGGTTCAAGCAGCCTGGAGCTTCTGCCAAGATGAGCGATCACATCTTTTGCTTCTAGACTTGTGTACCTAATAATATTACCTGTGCCCCCC
>NW_023501675.1:0-7619 GCF_013396195.1 Fusarium tjaetaba | reverse complement strand
GGAGGGGGTGGTGGTGGTCCTGGGTCTTTGTTCTCGTCGGTACCCGTCATCGGTGTATCTTGATCAACTGCGCTGTCAAGATTCCGTTTCGATCTTCGGGTGGTCAGAGTTGTACCAGATGTGGGCTCTACAATCATCGTCAGTTCTGTACTTCAACAGAGCCAACTTATCCACGGGATATACAAACCTGACGGAGGTCCCGTGGTCTTCTTAGAACGGCTCGATTTTCTGCTAGAAGAACCCGAGGGAATGGAGGTCTCTGCAGGATGCGCAGATCCGGGTTGGTTGTTACTAGGGTCGTTAATACATTGAATCTAAGCCACCAGCTACAAGCACTTTGCATCAAAGACTTACTCCGGGCTGTCCATATCAACAGCGGGCTTTCCCTTTCGCCGAGATCTTGATGTGATGTGATTGTTATGGTTGGTGTTCGGAGGTGAAACGGCTTCGGGGATCTTTTGTCTCTTGGACCGTCGACCTGAAGACCCAGAGGGTGGTAGTGCGTCGTTGGGGCTCTTCTCGGCGGCGAGCCCTTTTCGCTTGCGTGTGGATGGAGTAGTGGAGGGTACGGCCGGGACGTCAGCAGCGGCAGGAGCAATATTGTTAGTTTGGGCTGCCTGACTCGCTGCTTGACGAGCCGAAGATCTGGTGATTCTAGAAGACATAATTGTCGTGAGCTTGACGATACATCTGCGTTAAGGCAAATAATGGGGAAGATGTGAGAGATGATGTTGACGGATGTCGCACGGAAGATGGAGGGAGAAGAAGAAGGAGAAGGAGAAAGAGGAAGCACGAGCACGAGCCGTGGCTGAAAAGTCAAATGCTTCAAAGACAGTGTTTGCTCTACAAAAGCCTAGGTTGTGGCCAAGGATGACAGAGCTTTGTCAGTGAAGAAGGCTATTAAACAGCTATAGCTAGCTGAAAGATAGTTTTCGGGCCAACGTCGAAAAAAGTCTGGGTGGACAAAAACAGCAGTTGACTAAAGACAGGCGTGCATGCGTGCAAGTTTCATGGGGAGTGCGAAATGCGTTTTGCGGTTTCTTGTCTCGATGTGCGTGATTCAGCAACGTAGCAGAGCAGCCACGAGCCGAGCAGCGGCGGCGCTGGGATGACGAGGGTGTCTGTCCCGTTTGAGCGACGCAAAGAGCGGAGCGACAGGGTGAGTAACAGACAAGACGAGACGAGATGGAGACGCAAACGCAGGCGCAAGGCAGATGATACGAGGTGAAGAAATGAAAAGTGAAGTGCAGTGATATGATGTGAAGTGAAGCAGACGTAGGCCAGTGCAGTGCAGTCGAGTGACAGTAGAAGTCAAGGATGGAGATAGACGGGGAAGGATAAAAGGGTTGACCCTACCTATGGGCTGAAGAAGCGGCGGAAGCGGGAGAGAGATTGGCAGTTGAGGTTGTCGAGGTAGAAGGAAGTCGCACTTCGTTATCACCTGCCGATGTTCGTTCTGCCATGCCCAGACGACCTACGCCATCAGGAAGGCAGCGGGCAGGCGCGGGCGCGGCGGGGTCGTTGTTTCTCTCCGAAAGTCGAGAAGGCGATGAACTGATGACGAGAGCGATAGCGGGTTATCGATTAAGGTAAGGTGAAGTAGTTACGGTGTAGAGATGATGCGGTTTAAGGATATCTTTCTGTGCTGCAGATGAGGCCAGACTTGAAGTTACAGAATAAAGTCCCGGGGAGAAATGCCACTCTGGAGGTGAGAATAAGATGAGAGGAGGAGAAAGGTGAGTGGTGTTTTTTTTGGGTTTTGGGTTTACAGATACGAGTCTTGTCTGGGGGGAGAAGAGGGAGGATGATGGCTCTTCAATTGGATGGATGTGGTGGTTGACGGACGGTCAAGTCGGGTTGACGTGTGTGAGCTGGTCGACTCCACTATCTGCGGCCCTGAGGACACTGGACACACGGCTCGAGGCGAAAAACACATGCAGCACTGAGTGTACGGAGTACGACCTAAGGTTCGTTTGCGATAAAGCTGGAGACTTGTCATGTATTCCACGAACTCAAGGCACTGTGATTCTGTTGAGCCAGCCTTATCGACTGCAAACAAACATGCACTGTGCCGGCTCAGAGAGGGGCGGAGGGGCTTCTGTTTCTAACATGGCTGGGTGGTCTTGTGCCGTTTCTGTTCACATTACTCCATACATGATGCAGTTATCATCCCTTTTAGTCATAACTGTTGTCATACATTGAATAACCACACTCATGGAGTTCCCTTGGAAACGATCTAGTACTGGAATGATCTTCCATGTAAAGATACAGTCCATAGTGATTCAACATCACGAAACAATATTATCAAGGTGCGGCTTGAGATCCGTTCTCAGCATGTGGAGCGGCCCGCTTAGGTCCATAGTGGCGTCTATAGACTACTCCGTACCTTTACTCAGTAAACCCCACTGGAGAGGTCACGCTAGTGAGTGCGACAGCCATCCATCTCTACCTTAACCATCAACATCGGCGATCGGATATTGCACGGCTGACTAGGCCAAGAGAGCCTCAAGCTACTTGACTAAAAGCTTCTGTAGTTTAATAGAAATCATGTTCGTAGCACAAAGACGAGACGGTTAACTGACTCTGGCTTACTGAGGCTTATCGTCATTCTCGGATGATTCATTATTATGTCGCTGTTTGGATAATTCTGAGCTGCCCGCGTGACAACAAGGTACTTTGATCTTTGGATCTTGTTGTACTAGACGGGATGGAGGAACAGACTACATTAGTATTTGCATAAGATCTAAGCTTATTATGGCTTTCAGAAGAACACCTCTGGCCATAATAAACTCCACGAGATATGCTCGAAACCAAGGTCATCTGGTGGGCGCATAACACATTACTAACAAGAACCACAAACTGATGTCACTTACAACTATACCCACACTGGTTGATTTTTTTGCTGAATTGATTAGAATATCATTCGAGATTGTTCTTTGATTTTGCATCGGTTGAGCTATTCATCGCCCCATTACAACTTCTATCTTATGGCTTCAAGCTATCCTTACCACCCTCAAACTCAGCAACATCATACTCCTCGGGATACTTATCCAGCATCTCCTTAAGCTCCTTCATCTGCGCCTTCAAATCATCTGTCAACTCTTCGTAGATATCCTCAAACATGCCCCGGATCGGGGGCTTCTTCTCCCGCTCTGCCTCACTGAACGCCTTCAATATCTCCTTGCGAAGATCACTGCGAGCCTCCTTCTCCTTGGCCTCATCCCAGACACCCTTTGCTTCCATCCACTTTCGTAGTCGAGTGATAGGGTTGTCGCGACGCTTCCAGTCTTCAACTTCTACACGCGCACGGTAGGCGAACGAGTCATCTGATGTGCTGTGATGAGAGACGCGGTAGGTCATGGCTTCAATGAGAACTGGCTTGCCACCATCTTCAAGGGCCATCTCACGTGCCTTCTTTGTAGCTTCTCTGACGGCCCAGATATCGTTACCATCTATTCGGATCGTATCGATACCGTAGCCAATACCACGGCTGGCGATACCATCACCACGGTATTGGTCTAGCGTAGGCGTTGAGATAGCATATCCGTTGTTTCTGCAGATGAAGATAACAGGGCACGATCGTGTTGCGGCAATGTTGAGAGCGGCGTGGAAGTCTCCTTCACTAGCGGCACCCTCACCAAAGTATGCCGCTACCACACGAGCTTTGGAACTGGGGTCCTGAAGCTTTTGCATCTTGAGAGCATAAGCGGCACCGGAAGCCTGGGGAAGTTGTGTCGCTAATGGAGACGAAATTGAATGCTATTACCCCGTGTTAGTTTTGGAATGACGGTTTCAACTCGCATCGTACTTACAATATTCAGCTCTTTGCTTCCATAATGGACAGGCATGCTGCGTCCTCGACTTGGGTCGTTCTTGTTACCAAACAACTGGCTCATGAAATCCTTGGCTGTAAATCCTCGCTCCTTAAACACGCCTTGTTCTCTGTATTGACAGAACATAACATCGTCTTTGTCGAGCACGCTTGAACTTCCAATGCTGACGGCCTCCTCGCCAGCACTAACCATGTAGAAGCTCAATCGACCTTGTCTTTGCGCATCAAACATAATCAGGTCCATAATTGAGATGAAGACCATATCTTTGTATAGACGAATAACCTCCTCATCGGAGATATCAGGTTTGAACGATTCATCCACCACAACTCCATGCTGGTCAACAACGCGATACGTCGATAAGGCAGGATACGACTCGGGGTCTTCGAACTTGAGAGAGCTTGTGAATGCGCTCTTCAAAGCACCAGGAAAGGAGACAAAGTTGGAATTGGGCCGTTGCGATACACTGCTGGCTGATCGGATAGCAATGGGTGTTACATGTGGTCTAGAGAGGGTGGCCCGCCGCAGGGCGACTTGACGCAGAGCTCGGGACTTCATGATGAATGTGTATGTGGGTGCTTGGGTTTCTGGGGTCTCAATTGAGATCTGGGCTATGTTTTCTTTTATTCAAATCGCCGGACGTCAATGATACGCCAGATAGATAGCAGACCGTATTACCGAGGGGCTGTTGTGTCTGAGACCGCAAGGAAGCGACGTCATCCTGAGCCGACTCCAACCCGTGAAAGCCGAGACGGCGAGATAGTAATAAGCCGTGGTTTGACGATGTTCGGCTTCCTCAGCCAATATTTGTTTCCAGGGGTGTCTTACTTATTCGGCAATTGGTCGACTTCCTTGCCAAACCTTACACTGTGCCTCCAGCCTTGACCAACCATTCATCATGTCATGTTTGATGCTGGCCATAAAGCGAAACCCATGATAGCCATGAGGACCCCGACTTATCCCCCACACAAAGTTCTTATCGCTCTACCCCACACTCGCGATAAACTCCAGTTCTCCATGGATGGATCCAGTCCCAGCTCTAGCATCTGCCACTTTTAATTGCAGCTGTCACCAGCTGCCAGTGAATCTCAACCACAGTCAATATGTAGCCATATGCACCATGGCAACCAGTACATAGAATCACTGTCAAAACTGACCAAGCATACAGTTGAAGTAATAAAGAAACATCTTCAACCTTATTACCTCTAATCTCTGCACAACAACACCGTGAAAGACATCGCCAGTAGTAACATCTAATCCAGCTCTTCGAAACGATTTTCGACATGTCTGCCACTCCAGCAGTAGCCATCGCAATCGTTTTCCTTACCCTCTTCGCAATTTTTGCACTCCTTGCCTGGTGGTTGAAGACCCGGGTGCGCACCTTCATTCAAGTCATCGTGAAGCACCGCCAAGAAAAGAACAAGGGTAATGCTTCAACCGTTGCCGACTCTGGAGAAAGCGTCTAAAGGTGAGATGAGATATCTCTATTATCCTTCTTCGCTGCCAGTCTCTCAATTCGACATTGGGATCAATGTCAGCCACTGTGGCTACAAGGCTGGCGCGCCACGATTTCTGACCCACCACAAAACTCCAACTCTCAGCCTCGTATGATTTTCGAACTGACCTCAACCAGAGCTTCCCATAACCTCCGAGGCCCAACCACATTCACAATGGCCTCGCGTACAGCCCTCCGGGGCCTCTCCCGCACATTGAAACCCTCGAGATGCTCTCCTACTTTCGTTCGGCCATTTTGCTCTACCAATGCCGTCCGTGGCGACAAATCAACCCCTACATCTGATCGACCTACCCACTTTGGATACGAGACTGTCACTGAAGCAGAGAAGCAGCAGCGTGTTGCTGGTGTATTTACAAGTGTCGCCGAATCCTACGATAAGATGAATGATTTTATGTCTCTGGGTATTCATCGTCTATGGAAGTGCGTTCAGTCTCTTAATTATACCGCACAGTGTAACAGACTAACATTGAAACATAGGGACTACTTTATCTCTTCCCTCAACCCTGGGGCTACGAACCCCCCTGGTCAACCTCAGCGCATCCTCGACGTTGCTGGCGGAACTGGCGATATCGCTTTCCGACACCTTCAGCACGCTCATGAGTTCAACTGCAACCCCAATGTCTCCGTTATTATCTCCGACATCAACCCCGATATGCTAGCAGTTGGTCGCCAACGTTCTCTTGCACTCCCTGCGTCCCACCAATCCGCCCTCTCTTTTCTCGAGGCAAACGCCGAAGTCCTGCCCTCTCAGATTGAGGATAACTCGCTCGATCTTTACACAGTTGCCTTCGGTATTCGCAACTTCTCCAACATCCCAGCTGCTTTGAAGGAAGCCCACCGGGTTCTGAAGCCTGGTGGTGTATTTGCCTGCCTTGAGTTTTCAAAGGTTGACAAGCACCCCATCTTCAACACTATCTATAAGCAGTGGTCCTTCAAGGGCATTCCTTTAATCGGTCAACTAGTGGCAGGGGACCGCGACAGCTACCAGTATCTGGTCGAAAGTATTGAGAGATTTCCCAGCCAGACCGAGTTTAGAAACATGATCAAGGATGCAGGTTTTGTCGTTGCTGGAGAAGGCTACGAGGACCTGACTGGCGGTATTGCCGCTATTCACAAGGGAATGAAGCCCGTATGAGGTGGCTAAAAGATACACATGTAATTTAGTCTGTAAAATAGTCCATCAATCACGATCAGCATCACGAATAGTCAATCAGAGTCTAGCATTGTACAATAGGAAGTTAATTCATTCCAAATCGTTCCTCAACCTACTCCCCCTAATCCAGCTTCCGTGAACGTCATCATCACATCCACGTCTCCGAAATGCTTTCCAGGGCCCAGAACGATGTTTTTTTAATTCTCTTCACAACTGAACTCCATACAGGTCAAAACTAAAGAAGCCGTACCCTCGATGTCAAGGATTTTCGACTCCGAAATCTCATTAGGTACACGATACATGAAAACGAGGCCGGTGAGATATCCTCGCTTTTCCTGTTGCTTAAGCCCCTATCAGATCAGATCAAGGCGTAACAAGCAGGTGATGCCCAAAAAAAAGCAGGCAAAGATAATAAAAGGCGCATGGAAAGGACCATGCCCTCATAACGGTTGTTTAGTGACACTCAAATTTTGAGTATGGTATTAATCGGCGGCGGGTGTGGCGGGAGCGGCGGCAGGCGAAGAGGTGCCTGTCTCGCCCTTGAGGCCTCCTCGACCACGTCCACCCCGTCCACGATCTCCGCCACGGCCGCGACCACCACGTCCACCGCGTCGGTTAGATTCGGAATCACTGGCTCCTCCAGCGCTGCGATATCCACTGGTGTTGGTGGCACCGCCGCGTCCGCTGGCGCCCCAGTTACCAGCACCACCTCGGTTGGCATATGTCTTGCCCTCACGATGTTGGAAAATCTTGACCAGAGGCTTGGATCGATCCTCCTGGGTTCTAGTCTTGACATCCTCAGGAAGTCTGGCCAAAGCAGCATCACGGTCCTCTGTCGTCTTGAACTGAACAACCTTGTTTGAGTTACCCCACTTGTCAACCTTGAGAATCTTGTTCTTGTCCTCCTCGCTGAACAGATCTCGGCACTGATCCTCGGTGTTGACATTCATAATGAAAAGACCGATGATGTCCGAGGCAGGTGTCTTGGGAGCGGGAGAAGAAACACGCTCAGGATGCGCTGAACCATTAGCTGGGGCGGAAGCCGGAGCTGTGGCCTTCTCGGTGTCTTTGCTGGGCGGGGCGGGGGCAGGACTGTTCGAGCTTGGGGCAGGTTGGGGAG
>NW_023501674.1:0-8922 GCF_013396195.1 Fusarium tjaetaba | reverse complement strand
GGATAATTAAATTAGGTGCATAGCAACCAACGAGAACACAAACCCAGACATTCCCAGCACAAAACGAACCTGTCTCAAGGACTAGGCTTCCCCGACCATCCCCCCCCCCCATTCCCCGGATATCACGGTCCACGGACCAACCTCAAGTGTCCACCTGATAGCAACGGAACTACGGTCTAAGCGAACCAAGATAACCTCAACATATTCCCCCTTCCTTGCCAGACGATCTAGATAAGAACATCTATAAAGATATCCACATTCCCATGTCAATACGACCTTCTTCTTCATCATCGCTTCAACATCTACCCATCAATCCCTGCACTCGACCTCATCTCAACCAAATTTGAAATCATGGGTGTCCAGGACGTCCAGATCAAGGGAGCTAACTCCGTCGCCCAGCATCTTGCAGGTGTCTTGCCTTCTGATGGCAAGCCCTGGTATCGACAAACCCACCTCATCAAGCTCAACTTTATTGTCCTGTCTCTGGTCCTGTTCTGTAAGCGACGAACCCCCTCAGTCCTTTGTATTTCATTGTTCTGACCTCACCAGCTTCTGCAAATGGTTACGATGGCTCTATGATGGGAGGTCTCCTGGCTCTTCCCAAGTGGAATACTTTCATGGACCATCCACAGGGCGCGTGGCTTGGATTCATCAATGCCATCTATTGGAGTTTGAACGGCGTTTGTTTCTTCATCGCCGCCTGGACATCTAATAAGTATGGCCGCAAGTCTGGAATCTATATTGGCTATGTCTTCCTTGTTGTCGGTGTAACCTTACAAACCGCTGCTCATAGCCCTGCCGCCTTCATCGCCGCTCGAGGTATCCTTGGTTGCGCTTCAGGATGGTACACCGCTAGTGCTCCGTTGCTCATTAGCGAGATCGCCTTTCCCACTCACCGATCTGTTTCGGCCGCTTGTTACCAGTGCGGTTTCTACCTCGGCAGCGTCATCGCTGCTTGGGTCACCTTCGCTACTAGGAACTATGCTAGCTCTTGGGATTGGAGACTTCCGTCGCTTTTGCAAATCCTTATTCCGGCTCTGGCTCTCCCAGGAACTCTCATGGCCCCAGAGTCTCCTCGATGGCTTGCATCTGTTGATCGCGTTGAGGAGGCCAGGCAGGTCATTGCTAAGCACCATTCAGGCGGAGATATCGACTCACCTCTTGTCGACTTCGAGACGAGCGAAATCGCCAATACCATCCGGGCTGAAAAGGAAGCCCATGCCACCGCCAGCTATGCCGATATGCTCAAGACTAAGGGTAACCGATGGAGGGTGCTCATTTCTGTTTCTTTGGGTATCTTCAGTCAGTGGAGTGGCAACGGTGTCGTCTCATACTATCTTCCCCTCGTCCTCAACACTATCGGCATCACCAGTGTCACTAACCAGACCCTTATCAACGCCTGCCTCCAACTCTGGAACCTGCTATGGGCGTGCGGTGCCGCTGTATCTGTCGAAAAATTAGGGAGACGGCCTTTGTTTCTTACTTCCGCTATTACCATGCTGGTCAGCTACATCGTCATTACTGGCTTATCCGGTTCCTTCGCCAGCACTGGGAGCGCTGCCGTTGGAACAGCTGTGGTTCCCTTTCTCTTCATCTTCTTTGCTGGCTATGATATTGCCCTGTAAGTCTTCTAGAGCAGCATATTCTCTGATCAATGTCTGACCAACACTATCTAGTACCCCTCTTGCTATCTCATACCCTATCGAGATATGGACTTTTGCCCTCCGATCACGAGGTTTCAGCGTCTCGTGGATCTCTGGTATCCTCGCTGCTATCTTCAACATGTTTGTCAATCCTATTGCACTTGACAGCATCGGTTGGAAGTACTATATCGTCTATATCGCCTTGCTCATGGCTTTCCTTCTTACTGCCTACTTCTGCTATCCCGAGACTCGAGGCCATACTCTTGAGCAGATGGCATTTATCTTCGACGGTGAGGATGCTGAGTTGCTGCCCCGGGAGAGCAAGACTGAGGTTTTGGCCGAGGAAGCAGAGCGCAACAGTGCCTAAACGTTTGAGAACATTATTTAATAGATAAAGGAGCTATAGCTCTGTCTGTGCTGACGGAAGACGAGTATCTTTACTAGTTAACAATTCAATATAGACTTATGAAATGGTAATATTGCCTTGGAATCGCTATATAGTAATTTGATATCTTTAACTGTCTTTACTGTTATTATAAAATTCCACCCCAAGGTCACGGCCGCTGCGGTTACGGCTGCCTACTCCAGTAGTACTAGTCCTCCCCCCTGAGTCTACTGTATAGTTAGCAGCAGTCTCGGCAGCACTGTTACTGGCGATTCCCTGGACTTAATATAATATAACTGTCTATAGACATAATTCTTATGTAATAATAAAAACAATATTATAAATTATTATAACCTTGCTATATAAACCTTTATTCCTCTATGTACCTAATACTTTATTCTATATACTAATTCTATAATCCTTCTATTATCTCTCTAGTTCAGCCCAAGGGAAAGAGGCAGGAAGAAAGCACTGCAAATCTGTATAGCTAGAGGAATGATAGCTACCATAGCAGTTGAGTGAGGACCAGGCGTGATAGTATATCCCCAGGGTGCACCGACAGCAAAGTAAATCATCATCGCGGCAATGAGAATACAGATAATCCAGGTGTACTTGAAGCTTGCGATCATCTTATCAAGCCCAATAAAGAAACCGCTTGGTCCAGGTTCCTTAGCAGTTGAAGCCCACTCGATGTTAATGCTGCATGCATGACAGATCAAGGCCTTGGCGCAGTTTAAGCTGATGCCACCAAAGAAAATAATCAGGAAGGGCAGCCACTTGATGGCATCAAGTAATGCTTTCCAAAAGACCTCCTCCTTGAGCTGATGCCGGGCCATACTGAAGGCGACGGAACCAAGACCGTTGAAGATCACGACAAGGGACAGCCAAATACCCCAGGAAGGCATATAAAGGTGGTCGAGCTTGTCTGGGAACAGTCCAATGATAATGTAGTTGGCAGTCGTCAAGAAGAGTCCTGAAGCGATGGCATAGTCTGGTGGTATTAGTATATGCTTGGACAACGCGTAATAGATATACTCACAGGTGAAGATGTATGCTGTGATGGTGACCTTGCTAGTGATGGGGATATTGCTCCAGAGGAATCGGAGATACAGCCGGGTGACAGGGCCCTTGTAAGGCCATTGATAGCTAGGTGCAACATTAGCATTGGATCAAAACACGGCGCAAGGCACTTACAAAGGGTGGAACACAAGCTCATTACAGCCGTAAGCGTACTTCTCCCAGCGAGTTAACTCGTCATACAGTGTAAGAGAGACACCCTCTTTGAAGCCGCCGTTATGATAGGTCGCAAGGCGAACGATCATGCCTTTCATCTGGATGCGAAGACTAATGTCGAAGTCCTCAGACACATGAGAGTCAGACCACCACTCAACCTGATCATTGTCGGTTGGATCGGTAAAGGCAATGTCTTGGAGAGCCTTCCAACGAAGAAAGGCGTTATGACCGACGAAGGGAGAGACGTCGCCAGAGCCGACACCATACTTGATAGCAGTGTAAACAACGTTGGTGAAGTAGGTGACTAAGTTTGTCAGTAGATGAAGACTCAGACAAGAGGTTGAACTTACTGCCATTCTCGAACATGTTGTGAACAACCTGCATGACACCGGATCCATGTTGGAGGATAGCAACCTCGGGACTCTCATGCATCTCCAGGGCACCGTAGTAGAGGCAGTCAACAGGAACGCGTGTGTCGCAGTCAATGAGCAAGATCAACTCGCCGATACGAATGTTACCCTCAGCCCCTGTGATAGTGTTAGCAGGCTATTAGGCAAAGAGCGAATGATACTTACAAGTGCGGCCATTGTCTTCGGCAAGCATGTTGGCCAAGGCACGTTCGTAGAGCAGGTTGTCATCGTCAACAGTTAAGTCGGCCTCAGTGCATCCACGCTGCTCACATTCGAGCTGAATCAAGCGGGCCATCTCGTCTTCAACGTGGTTGGAGAAAGCAAGACCGTAGTTCATGTTACTGGCCTTCTTGAACTTGCCTCGACGTTGGAAGCCGATCTTGTTGGCAAGCTCCTGAGGTGTCATCTCTGACTCAGGCTTCTCAACACTTTCAGTAGTGGACTCCTTGCTTCTACGAAACCAGGAACCCTTCTTGGGAGATTTGAGGTTTGGTAGTCGGGCAGTGTAACCAATGCCGTTCTCACGATAATAAGCCTTGCGAGCCTCAGCAAGATCAGTCTGGATGAGCTGCATACCATCATCGTTGATGAAGACAGAGGCCGTTCCACCCTGCTGTTCATAGTACTCAATGGCAGCCATGACACTGATCATAGTGGGCACAATGACACCCTTCAAGCCTTCCTTGTAGACAGGCATCTGAATGGTGATGTGAGGCAGCTCATAATCGCGATGGCGCTTGGGATTGGGCTTGGTAGCAGAGTGGAAGCGAGAGTTTTTGAGACAGACGCTGACGGGGAGGAAGAGCTGAAACAGACTTGTGACCAGAACAAGGAAGAAAAAGAGGGAGAATAGAGTCAAAGGAGGAATCGTGGAGACAAGAGCGAAGCGAGTCGCATCCCCATCCCAGAAGTACTCGTTGAGAAGCTGTTGAGTGTCAGCAGTGTCAACGCGTGAAGACATATGTCACCGTACCTTGGTAACACCCAATGACTGAGTGACGACAACGAGCATGATGGCGACGGTGACCTTGAAAGCATGCATCTTGAGTCTGGGTCGGGGAGCAGCAGCTCTCTCGATATCGGCTTCATCATCTTCATTCTCCTCGAGGGCAACAGCACGTTGGAAGATCTCATTCTTCTCATCGAGGCCGCCGCGGACGTAGTAAGGAGTTGGTGCAACACTAGAGCTGCGCTGGGTCGAGGTAGATCGAGTGGGAATGTCTTTCTCAAGTGGGCCATCGGAGGAGGTCCGCATCTATGTAGGTAGTATGTATGAGTATGAGTTCCATGTAGGTAGACTGCAGGCGTGTACTAACAATTTCGAAGACTTCTTGTTGGACATGGTCGGCAACATTGATGATAGCCTTGGGATCCTGAGACCAAACAAGAACAATGCGTTCCTCGTGGGCGATGCATGCACGTGAGTAGTGAGACAGCTCAGTAGTGACACCCATCAAGTTGGGAACGATGGGGATACGGGCTCCAGTTACATCTGAGACAAGTGATCGCTGGGTTGGGGGAATGGACTTGATGATGTTGGACAGTGTCTCAGATGAGATGGACATGCATGCTTCAACACCAAGCTTTGAGACAGCACCTGCAAGATCTGGATCTACATCTGCGGGTTGAAAGACATAGCTTTCGTCCGATTTGATGGCGACGCAAGTGAGTGAGACACCGTTGGCGACGGTCCTTTCAACAGGCTCATCGAACCAGCCGAGAAGTGTTGCACGTCGTGAAGCATACTTGGCAACCTGCAGTTGCCAGTGCCAGTCAGTACGAGCCAATATGCCATCAAACAACTAAACTTACCATAGACGGGTCTGATACATCACAGTCTCCCATGAGGGAGTGACGTGAGGGAGCAATGGAAGCAGGCCTTGATCGAGAAGCATTCCACTTGAGGTCCGACGTAGTGCGTCTACCTCTGGGAGGAGATGAGACACTGTAAGGTGTTGTACTGCCGGTTCGATCAGGGGTTGCAATGCCTGAAGTGGGCCCTGAACTAGGCTGAAGAGCAGCCAAGGTCGCCCGGTCAAACATGTTGTCTCGGATGGTACTGTCCTCGATAAACTTGGAAGAAAGACGATTGCTCATAATGAGTCGAGCAGGAAAGAGACGGGGCCAGTTATGGAATGAATGTAAGTCACGGAAATTGAAATCTGGGTTATATAGGGGCCCCCAGCCAATCTTGCCATCAACAGAGGCTTTTCAGCTTACACGGGTCCATGCTTGTCGCGATGGTATCCAAGAATACTCTCTTCACCGTAGACTATTGAACTCTCGAACAAGGGAATGGCTTGAGGCGAACTAAACCAAGCAGCTATCGGCCTTGCCAGAGAGTTGTTGGGCTCAGCAACAGTCCGGGCCTCGTTTCCAGGCGGCCGCTTAGCAGACCGTGCAACGCTGTTATCGTCAGAGATTTGATTTTAGATTTGGTTATCAGGGTACGAGATGGCGACTGAGCTGATGAGTCTAATCAAGGTCAGCCATGTATGGATTCCGGTAGATGCAAGCGACGGTCACAGACCGGGATTCTATCGGAGGCTTTCACGAGCGTCAAGCATCGTTGGCTTTTTCGGCGCAGAAGCAAACTGTAACGACCTGCAACAGGGGGAGTGTCAAGGGTCAAAGCGTGAGCAGTCACTTTGGTGAATCCCGGAGCGAGACAACTAATACATGCCTTGCATTGTTATTTCCCCGAATTACTTCACTCGCAGTTTTACCCAGCAAGGGGATACTCATTTCAAACAATGCCTAAGCGAACAGCCTTAAACAGTACCATCTCATGGTCCCATTTAATTTCGAAAGAATAATACAAATATTACAAGGCAGTTACGCTGCAGATCACTTTATTGGTCGAATTGTGGCCTCTCATATAACACTCCGCACTGCTACTGTAACTACATGGCAAGTTTGTTTGTGGACCTTATCTCACAGCTGAGCACACATATGCATATCAAGACAGGGTGAGTAGTTATTATGATATGAAGTCTCGCAACAAGCGCCATTCACCATTAATGGCGTGGGTCGACCGTTGCCTTGTCTAGCTCGTATCGTGGGTTGGGTAATGAGCTAATGAACGCCACCAACAACGTGCGTGGCGCTCTTCACAACGACAGGTTGGACCCCTAAAATCTCCTTGTGGACCTTGATAAGACGCTGGGCCTGAGCGGCGAAAAAAGCACTAAGTGTTACAGGGTTGTCGGAACGATACCCATTCCGAGTGGGTCTTTGCTAAACCATGCAGGAGATGGTGGCTTGTGATAAGGCGTGATAACGACGCTCAAAAGAACAATTTACTGATGTCCCCCACAAGACTCCCAGGCCCGCGGATCTCAACGTTAGCCCGCGGATCATGGCGCCGGGATCGAAATCGACTATCACTGGGATCTGCCCAAGGTTGCAAGTCCTGTCGGTATTGCTCCTATTGGTCGAGATAACCGAGAGATGCAGTTACAGTCGACCGAAAAGAGTCGGAAGCGCCCTCGTTTTAGAAGAGCATTGCCAGGTTTGACAAGATGTTCGCGTCCAATGTAACCCTCGCTATCGAATCTTTCAGCCTGCGTTGCTTAATCGAGGCCACCCTAGGCGGTCTAATCTCAGATAGCGATACAGAGTACACAGACACTCCACCTGGCCAGGGTTGCATAGATGGTTCAATAGCCCAAACAACGAGGCTGGCTGATACTGCCGAATTTGCCAAGTACTCACCGTATTATACGGGAGTAGCGTGTTTAGGGCTGGAAAAGTGTCAAGGCACAACTGAGAGTGAGGGTCAGCTCTGAGGCAAGATTCTACAATGATTCAATGGTACCACTATCCAGGACCCTGCAAGTATGGATCTTGTTGGGAAGTCTCGACCAGATATCGGCAGGCTTTGCAGAATACCAAGGCCTTCGCTGAGGCTGATTGCTAGTGTGAGATCTCCCAGGCTATGGTGGAATACTGTTGAGACGTATAACTTGGACGATCTTATTACATTTATCCACGAGACCGGTTTTTCTGAATTACGTCAAGTTAGCAAAAATGATCGCCAGTACCGTCGTCCTTTTCTGCGCTGCTGCAGCTGTCGGTGCCATTCTGGCCCAGTCCTTCGTACGGTCTCCATCCCCCCTGACTCTGTAACTTCACACTAACACTGCACTCCAGGATGCCGAGATTCTTCGGGCTCGTGCCGTAGTCACGTCTATTGATGGCATCTGTGGTGCCTTCAACGGTTCCGCCAGCTGTCTCGGCACTGGCTTTGGAAACTGCTGCTCCCAATTTGGCTACTGTGGAACGTCTGATCTCCACTGCGGTACTGGCTGCCAGACTGGCTTTGGATCTTGCGGTTCCCAGTCAGCCCCCCAATACAAGGACCTCGGATGCTTTGTTGATAGCACCTCTGCCCGTGTCCTGCCCACTCTGATCAGCCATGCCGGAAATACCCCCACCAAGTGCAAGGCTGCTTGTGCTGATGGTGGCTTTGCCTACGCTGGTCTTGAGTTTGGTAGCCAGTGCTGGTGTGGATCAGCTCCTCAGCAGGACCTCGTCCAGTCCCAGAGCTGCAACATTGCTTGTCCTGGTGATAGCACCTTGACATGTGGCGGCAGCAATGCCCTTGAGCTCTTCGCTACTGTCCCTACTTGGATGAACCTTGGCTGCTATTCTGACACTACTCTTTCCCGCACTCTCAGCAACTCCCTCAACATCGCTGGTAACACCAACAAGAAGTGCCAAGATGCCTGTGCTGCCGCCGGTTACAAGTATGCTGGTACTGAGTTTGGAAACCAGTGCTTCTGTGGTAACACTATCGACAACTCTGGTGCCCCTATTGCCGCAAGCACCTGCAACAAGGCCTGCGCTGGAGATTCAACTGCTACCTGTGGCGGACCCAATGCTCTTAGTCTGTTCTATCTCCTATAAGCCTGTGGTGGATATCTGGAGGTTAATTGGAAGGTACAATCCAGAGTGAAAATCATCTATGATAATAGTTATTCTTCTTGTTATAGCTTAATATACTATCCATTACCTGCATATTACTATAACTCTGTGCAACACAGTACTTTCTCACTGTTGTGCACCACTAGAAACGACTAGACTACAGTCAGCCCCTTGAATTTAAACCAGGAAAGGTAGTCATTAAATCGAGCTAGCAAGATAGAATATCTAGCATACATCTTTCTCAGCTTAACATGCCAAGGATAGTTATAAGATAAATTAGATAACTAATTAACGTAATCCACCATCAGTCCATACACCCCCCTAC
>NW_023501673.1:0-3741 GCF_013396195.1 Fusarium tjaetaba | reverse complement strand
AGGGGTAATAAACTGCTAAAAGAGAAGATAGATATAATAAGCAATATAATTACTTAATTCGGTTAAATATAATATATCTTAATTACACGATACCACTGGTTTAACAGTTCATCAATGAATACCAAAGTGTGGCCAACTTTGCCCGGTCCGCGGGGGCTGACTATCGTAGGGCGGCAATTGGACAAGCGCGCTCTCTAGGCCAAGCACGTCTCCGCTACCTAGCTACATAGGTAGGGAGGCCAAAGTCAATCAAAGTCAGAGCACTCTGCAAGGTTCAAGGGTCGAGCCACTAGAGCCTTTCTTACGGATGTATGTTGTTTGATTGGGCAGCTGCGGTTCCCGGCTTTGCAACGGGGAGTTTTTTTTTTTTTTTTGGTCTGTTGTTAAGTTGGGCTGGGCTGGGTTGGGTCGAGTTGTGTTCTGACTGGCACAGACAGCGGAGTTTCTTCACCGTCATCTCGCAACACCATAGGCACGCACTTGAGCTCAAGCCGGTGACTACCGAAACAGAAGATGGAAGGGAAGGAAAGGGAAGACAACGGTATCGCCGAACCTTAGTTGCTCTACCCGTTGCTGAAATTAATCTTTTATCTTTGGTCATTCTGATGATGTTTGGAAATGAGCCAACTGTTACGTACAAAACAGTCAAGGACCCATAGATTCCCGAACAACCTACCTACCTACATATGGCACTTAGCTTATGATGGATTCAGGACAGAAACCATCTTGTTCTTTGGGCTTTGGGTGGGTTCTGGGGGAAGAGGGGCAGCGCGTCTTGAGGTGTTCCATTGACATCAACAGTAACGGTGGGCGGTTGCAATCAGTGGTTGCAGCCGCAGCGTCCCATCCGATGGCTCACACGCTCACACTTCAGACTCCAGACTTGACCGGTATCTCAGAAATCTGCAATACAACTCACATGCTTTTCGCCCTAGACACCACGGCTTTGTGTACAGTATGTACATACATATGGATGCATGTATGTATCTACACATTGCGTGGCGACAATTGATTGTTTCTTCATAGCAATATCATCGTGCGTCGTCCTCTCTTTCATCGCGCCCGCTCCCTGTCTATCTACCTACCTACCTACCTAGGTATGCATGCAGATGGATCGGTGCTCGCTTTCTATCATACCTTGTGACAATGTGATTTGACAGGACCCGAGATATCATGACACAGAAATTACAGGGCGGAGAACATGGGGCTTGAATTGATGCTGGCCATCTCGACGATGCATCTCTTATTCCGATCCGATCGTTCGTATGTATGTATGTATCTACCGTGCGGATAATATTGCGATTGAAACTCGATCCAAGGCAAGGTAGCTGGAGGTTTATAATACATACATATCTGAAAAGGGCTCATCTTCTGCCTGATGGGTCATGAGCAGCATTATGCTCGTCATGATCTTCTTGCATAACAACTCTGGCCGGCACGTTTTAGACCATCACTAGGTAAGGTAGCCCAGCCGGGCGCTCAACCCTTTTCCCTGCCAACCTTCCAACGATAGCATTTCAATTGGTAGATATCATCTTGCATCGTTCTCTTATTGTTAGCAGCTACCGTACTTCTACCTGTCTTGGGAACGAACATTTCACAACAGCAGCATCATCCCGCCCCTCCATCATGAGTTTTACCTTTCGCCAAAGGCCAAAGGAGCACCCATCATTTGTGATTCACATACCACTCACTGTACTCCGTACATACTGTACATACCTACTGTACGTTTTTTTATGGCTTTCTCAAGCTCCACCTTGAAATCCCAATTCGTCGCCGGTCCACATACTAGGTATGGGTATGGGCTGCACTCTTATTTTGGAGGGGAGGATCACCAACGGCCTTCACTTAATCAGCCAGTCGGCTAAGCCTTTGAGGCAAGCAGCGACTGGGCTTTAGAAAATTCAATGATCAACAGTAATACATACCAGACAAGCTCAAACCACTGCCCACCGGAGCTACTGCTTAATAACGACTTTGTACTGGGTTTGTTTGTTGCGTTTCAAGCTGCGACCCTTGGGGTATTCTTTGTCTTGTTCCTTTTGAGCTTCTCGAAATGGCCAATTGCCGTTCAATGGTCTCGTGACCTTCCCGTCTGGTCGCTGCTCCCGGGGTCTTCTGTTTCACTTGGCCCTGACCTCCGAGATGCTCGGCCGGTGCACGGCCATGCTTTCTTCTGGCTTAGATGGTCTGGTGTCTGGTCACTTGAGCAATCCGCAACCCCTCGATCTTGATGGAGAAGAAAAGTCGAGGGATTCAGACAACTCGAGATTCTGTTGGTCATCGTACCGGCACTTACACCCACGCCATTCCCGTAAATCCGACATTGGTTGCACGTCTTGCTGTTCCGGGTAATTCCTATCGGACCACCATCGGAGCGGAACATCGCTGCGCTAAAGTTCGGGAGTAGTACATACATATAGTATGGTATGGTATTAGATGGTATGTAAACTAAGAGTTGCGGTTCCTCGGCGCTTCATCATTCCCTGAGCGTCTAGACGTCTTTCGCTAGGGTGTCGTTGCTTTCTTCTCGAATCTTGGAAGCTCTTGAGACTGGAGAACGATTCAACCCACGCCACTTGAAGCTCCACCGTGTTGGCCTGTGCAGGTTTTTTCCATCCCCATGGTGGATGATTCTACATACCGCAGCGCGCTCCGTACTTAGCCAGATCCTTGTCCAGTTATTTCCACTCTAGGCGCTGCCGAGATTCTATGGGGCTTCCACCGAGGCTCGTAGGCTCGCTAACTCGATGTCTGCTTGCAGCCACGTCTCCTAACCTTTCTAGCCTAAGGTACCTAGCCTCCGTCCTTAATTCGTGGCGCTGTCGACCTGTCCCTCAACGTGGGGAGCAGAGACTGGGGCGTCTCTTCTAGATCTGCCACGTCCAGCCAATTACTGTCAGTTATAATCACGACTGGCTTCGTCACCGACTCCCTACATACCTGGAGTTCATTGAAGACATTGAGGCACTAAAAAGAAAGAAAGAAAGAAAGAAAGAAAGAAAGAAAGAAAGAAAGAAAGAAAAAAGTGATACATACATACCGTACTGTATTGCATGTATGTATTTCTGACCAGAGGACACAAGGGCTCGGCTTCGATCGGTCATGTTCGAGACAAAACGATCGACGGTCATTTCCATTATCCAATCAAGGCTGAAGCACTCGCATATCGCATCTTGTCAGAAATTCAGGGTCCAAGCAAGTGGTCCAGGCTGTGAGCTATAAGATGCAACTAATCTCTTTATACGGATACACACCTACATTATGGAGTAAATTAGGGAACATTTACGTACTGCTTCGGGAGCCATGTAGAGTCTCACTCAAGTATGAGACTAACTGTTGCATTGCTGTGGGGGAATCCTCGACATGGAGAAGCAAAAGTCAAAGGCACCTAAACTCCAGACAACGACAATGCGGAAGCAGTTGTATGCAGTCAAACATGACCATCCTTGATATCTGTCGGTAGTGCTTGGCACGCTTACGAATTGTCTTGCCAATCTGTCCATTGTAGAGATCTTGGTTCATTAGTGCTGAGAAATCTTGACAGCATTCAGGGTCCGAAGAGGCCTCGGAGTCCGGTGGGTAATGTGCTGCTTTCACCGCTGATCTGCATAGGTAGTCAGAGCAGGACCTTCAAGCGCTCTCTTAGTGGTTGGTTAAGGCTGGAATACATCCAACTTATCCATAATAGTTATATTCAACCGAATTAAGTAATTATATTACTTATTATATCTATCTTCT
>NW_023501672.1:0-1362 GCF_013396195.1 Fusarium tjaetaba | reverse complement strand
TAACTTTTACTAACTAACTTACCTAAATAGAGTTAACCTTATTCCTTTATAGAACCCTGCTATTACCTTGCCTTTACCCTAGAACTCTATTTATAGATATACTATCCTAGCTTTACTCTTATAGTCTTAGACTATAACTAGCCTATTAATTTTATATAATTAGGAAAATATAGACTACCTAATTAGCCTTAATAATTATATTTATAAGCTACTCTTTATACCTAGCTAAGTTTAGGCCTTTAAAGGCAATAAGGAAAGTAGCCTAGTTAGCTATAAAGGTCTTGCCTTACTTTATAGATTCTTCTAGGACCCTTAGCTATAATAGCTCTTCCTTTAGCTAATTTAGTAATATTATATAACCTAAGAAACCTAGATCTATATAAAGGATTAACTAAATTAAGGTATAGTTAAAAATAGCTATTTTAATTAAGCTAAATTAGTTCTTTAATAAGAAGTTCTTTATAATAGCTATAGCTATTATATATAGCTTTTAGTATTTATAACTATTAGCCTAATTTAAGACTAATTTAATTATATTAATAAGGTTATAATTAGTTATATAATAGGCCTAATTAGCCTATAGGCTATTATAAATAGGCATTATAATAGTAGCTATAATAGATATTAGTAACTATAACTAACAGGTTAGGGAACATACTTATAAGTTTACGCTTAATCTTTTACTTAGTTAAGGTCTAACTGACCTTTAAATAGAAGTATAATAGGTATACTAGGCCTGGTATTCTTTTAGCTAGGGTAATAGAAGAAGGTTAATATAGCTACTAAAGGGCAGTCCTTATACTACTTAGTTAAGGCAGTAATTACACTACTTAAGGTAGATAGACCTTAATTAATATTAACTTCTATAATTCTAGCTTACTATAGGGGCCTTACTATTTAAGCCTTTATTTAAAAAGTTAAAAGCTTAATAGCCTTAAATAAGGCTAATAGTAATTAAAAAAAAAAAATATTTTAATATAGTTAATTCTTTATATAGATCTAGGTCTTTTAAGTTATATAATAAAGCTAAATTAGCTAAAGGAAAAGCTATTATAGCTAAAGGCTTTAAAAAAAGCTATAAAGTAAGGTAAAACCTTTATAGCTAATTAAGTTACTTTTTTTATTACTTTTAAAGGCTTAGCTAGGTATAAAGAGTAGCTTATAAATATAATTATTAAGGCTAAATAGGTAATCTATATCCTTCTAATTATATAAAATTAGGGATAGTATATCTATAAATAGAGTTTTAAGGTAAAGGTAAGGTAATAGTAAGGTTTAAAGGTTTAAAGGAATAAGGTTAACTCTATTTAGGTAAGTTAGTTAGTAAAAGTTAAATTAACTTCTATTAATTAAATATATATA
>NW_023501671.1:0-11257 GCF_013396195.1 Fusarium tjaetaba | reverse complement strand
TCGTATACGACCCTGAACTAAAGCGATGAGTCAATAAGAACACAGGCGCCGAAAACACACCAGCCAAGACTGCTACACCTCCTCCCCCCAGGGCTGGCCCTCGATCTATCTCTGGAACCCCCCCGCCTCCCACTGCTACTCCTCCTCCACCTTTGGTAACGAGCAATAGTGCGCCGCCACCCCTGATGCCCCCCAAGGTCCGGGCTGGAACACCAGAACTGTCCAAGCAGGTATCGACGGAGAGTCTGGGCCTCGCACCCCCTGCTATGGCTCGTTCCGTTTCCAACACTAGCAATGCCAGCGCACCGCCCAGTCGGCCAACGACAAGCATGAGCAATGCCAGCAGCATCGACGATTTACTCAGCGTGGCGCCTCGCAAAGCTAGTGACAAGAAGAAGCCACGAAAGGGTGGTCGATATGTCGATGTCATGGCCAAGTAAGGCACGAACAGGTGTCATTCGTTTGGATTTGAAACACCGAGTCAATTTCAGGCGTTCTTGTTGGGATTCGGCTAGGAACGAATCGATTTGTATTAATAGTTAGACTATTGTTGCGTTTTGTATTTCTGCGGTGGTTTGAATTGTAGGAGCGCTGGCCTGGGGCTATAGCAGCGACTGTACACAAAGTATTGAGGAAGCAGACGAGTTGTAATGTTTTGGATCAGGAAGAGAATAGACCCTAATGCTACCATCGAGACATGATTACGACTCGAGGAGATATTCGACAGAGAACGATAATACGATGAAGAATTCTGCCGTTCAACTTTTTTCTTGATTACTGTGTGCTTTGACAGACATACACTTGTGACTGAACGCCCAACTTGATGCCAAAATCTTAGAAATCGCTACCCAGGTCCAACACCTGTAACATGAAAGGTCACTATTCATCTTGATGTATTTCACATACTATATGACTGTACATAGTACTGGCATTGTTAGCACATAATTGATGGGATTGAGGGCACACAAAGGGCAAACTCACTGTCACGACAGAGTCATCCGCTGTAGCATCATCGTACTGGGGCACATAGACGTAGAGAATCAACGCATGGTCGTCAGCAAAACAGGCAATGACCCTGCCTTCCAAGCGACCAACACTAAGGACACGGCTCCAGTCCTTGCCATCGACACGCACAGTCGCCCAATGATTGGGACCACCTTCTCGAAACTTGGTGCTTGGATGCTCCTCCACTGGGCAATCGAGCTGCGCGGGGTCAAGCTCTGGGTTCTCAAGATTAGACCACACACTACATATATCTGTAGTCTCGGTTGCGATCCGTAGCCGTAGACCACCGTGCATGTTGGCACTAAGCTCAAGTTTGGGAGATTTCGTATTAGCGGAAGAGCCAGAATTAGAGGCCATAGCAAGCTTGGTGAAGCGGTCTGAGATGGCCTTGAGCTGAAGAAGAGGGGGTAGTTGAATGTGGACATCTGGTTCTCGTACTCGAGGCTGCATGATAGTCTCAACTGTTTCGGGGTGGAGGACACGCACGGGTATGTCCTGCGTAATGATCTTCTCATGCTCTCGCCTCAATGAAGTCTCGAGATGCTCTGCCTGAAACATTTCATCGTCATCGAATGGGTCATCCCCAGCGGCTGTCCCTGAAGGTTTCGCGGCCCCAGGTGGGTTGGTAGCTGAGGTAGTCGTTGTGATGGTCATCGAAAGAACCGGCAGACCGTCTTTCTTTGTGAGACGCAAGGAAGCAGAGATACTGTTGAGCGCAGACTTGAGGGCGCGTTGGAGGGGTTGAAGAGGAAGCTCCAAGTTAATAGTGTTGCCTGCCTCGGCGGACTGAATGTGATAGCCATCAAAGATGAAGTCCATGGCAAGGGACCTTGATATTTATGAGCAAGTACATATATAAGACAGCCTAAGGTAAGGTAGGTACCTAGGTCAGAAGGAAGAAAACATACGCCCATACTTGAGATCCCATGTCTGGGATGACGGTGAATCGTGCAGTATCATCGCTCAAGCGCAACCAAGCAATCTTCTCAAGAGAGCCAAGTGCAGCTGTAAGCTCTGTAACCAGGATTAGAACAGCAAACCCGAGAAAAGCAAGAGAGAGAGAGAGAGAGTGTGTGTGTGTGTGTGTGTGAGTGTGAGTGAGGGAGGGAAAGACTCACTTGCAAATGTGCGAATGTTTTTCAGCTCTGTACGAAAACGCATGTTGAGGAGTCACAATGATAGAAATGGTGCAAGTAAATGGAAGTGAGACTGATGTAGACGAAGTGATGTAAATGCTGGAAGTCGCGAATTGTGGGTCTAGGTGGCTGCCTTCACCACTATCGAGATACATGAATTGGTATCAGGTAGGAATTCTAATCTTTACCTGGAGGCATATTAACTAAAGAGAAATCATACGAACTTGCAGCTAGACGGTTACAAGTCTTTGCTATCTTGATTTGTATATGTAGAAGTCCACCCATATATATGAAACAGTAAGATTTACAACAAATACACACCCGAGAGACAACACTGGGTGCAATTAGAGATCTACCTCAGTACCAACCTTACCACAAGTACGAAGGTAGCACGATTTTAAAACATGGAAGCAGTTATGCAAGATACGTTAACTTATCCAGGTTCATAGTCAAGCCCCATGGAATGTGCAATCGACATCCTCGAATGGTGTTAAGAGAGGCAGGAATCCTTACGTTTGGGGAAATTGACTGCCTCATCTGTATAAAACATTTGCACTTCAATAGAGAAAAGGCCCCTTCCTAAAAAAAATAGTGAAAGGAGAATGTGTCCAACGCTCGGTCGAGGAAGGCAAGCATACCTAGGTAAGGAAGGTTGGTATGTACCAAAAAACAGACTCCTTTGATTTAGAACTCTCCTTTTCTTCTTCTTCTTCATCATCATCATCAGAACACATCGTCAAGATCATCACAACCACTATATATCACATCCAGACTCTCACTTAATTGTCCGTTCGCTCATCACTCCAGACGCTATGAGCAATTTCACCACTCAGACATGGACACTGCGAAAGCACACAGTGCCACAGAGTCTTCCGGGCAACACCTTTCGCACCAAGACATGCCTCCCGTTTCACAAGTCCCCGAGAATAGAAATCCAGTCGAGGCTCCATCCTCAGTCCCAGTCCCAGCTGAAGGAAATACTGGCAACAAAGCAAAAAAACCCTTCTTCAAACGAATGTGGAGCAAAGTTAAAGGGCGATTACGTCGAAAAAATCCAAGAAATGAGGAAAGTCCACAACGATTACCTCCTGCCCACCAGCGTGGACTAGCAGATCCGTCAGGATTTGTCAATTTGGGGAGAGAAGATCCCAGAGCTCGCGATCTAAGAGTGGTGAAACATCCTGATTCAAGCCCGAATCGCTGTGTCATGTGTAACGGGCGACTCCATGACTTTGCCAGCGATTTTGAGAACTCAAAGGGCTGCGAGATTCGAGTCTATCTTCCTTGCGGTCATCCATTTGGCCACCGTTGTTGGCACCATTACCTGACCCAACGTATAAGGTCTCGAACTCCAGAGAGCGATGCTATCATTGTTGAAGGGGAGCATTACTGTCTAATGGGGGAGTGTATCCCCATTCGACACGAGTGTGACCACCTTGCTATTCCAACACTCAAACTCCCCCAACACATTTACGAGGACCAAGAGAGCCAAATTATACCGCGAGATTGTGACTTTTGTTCATCTAATCCACCCACCAAAAGGAGGATCAAGCGCAAGGAAAAGAAAATGATCCCAGGGCCATTGCCAAGGCAACATCCATATCTAATAGAGAGTGTGGTTTCTCGTGTTAGAAAGGCCTAGCACGCCTGGCATGAATGGAAGTTCCCTAGGATCAACCGGTTGTTGGATGACGAATGGCTTTCATTTTGCAGACAGCGTTTTCAGGAATGCGAGCGACGCATAGACACACGGATGAATACCGCCATAGAGTCCCCGGCAAACATGAATCCTCAAGAAGAAAACCCTATCAGACAATCCAGTGGCGCCCCTAAGATTGATATCATCCCGGGCCAGCAAGAGCAGGGTAACCCGCCCACAGGCCCAGGCACCGAGATGCAAGAGAACCGAAGCCAGGCTGAAATAATAAAGCAAAAGACAGCTGCAATACCTCCAGCAGTTGGGAACGCTGACGATCCTGATGCGATCACTCCTGCTGAACCTTCCTCTTCGTTTGTGTTACCTAAAATCAAAAACCTACGTCCCATCGTTTTTTCTACAACAGGAGAGACAGGCAGATCTGACGTGGGGGCCGCATCAACTAATGGGGTCGTAGGAAGTAAGAACAGGACGAATCCCACAGCCACCATTGGCATTGAGCCTCAATCGCTCGTGCACAAGGCTGCCTCAGCACCAGACCTGGGCTCTATCAACAGAAAGACCAATGTTGATCCTGGGGGAGATATGGCAGAGAAAAAACCCGAAGTAGTGGTTATTTTCCCTGATCCACCGAAGGATGATCCAAAGAAGTCAGCCGAAGAAGTTGCTCAGCCGATAGCTGCATGACCACATTCTAGCTTCTGTATCGATCGGAGGACTTGGCTATGGGGGTGGCACCAAGGATCTGGGGGTTTCTCTTCCACTTTCGAAAAATGGCTGTAAACGTCGATATTGGTTGTGTCTTGAAACTGGTGCGATTTTGGAATCTAGGATGAAGAGCGATACAGTTTTAGCGATATGATTTTAATGATTGAGGCAGCGATGAATGAATAACAATCTGTTGCTTCAAAGTTACATGGGATTATGAAACATACCGTCGTATAATAAGCTGCACATCATGTTCTATCACTGGAGAATAGAGAGTTGTTCGATTGGTATTACTAAATCCATTTGATCAGCCATTTCCACATCTCGGCGAGATAGACCCAGGCAGCTCGAGGTATACTTGGATGAATTAGAGAAATGATATTGATAAAACTACCGACTTGAATACCTTGTCTTGAATTAATCTACGCATTTCAAATCTTCAAGTATAACTGACTGTTTCTGCTGTCGCCTCACAGAGGCTTTCTCCTTGACAATCATCCATATAAGTAAGGTATGTCATAAGTCCGAAGGGCGCAAGAAACGTATTGAATTGTAACATTATGACCTAAAATTATTCCTTGCAAGCCGGTCTGGCTCATCGTCGCTATCGTCCCTAAAGCCCTCTTCAAGACTGCAAACATGATGTCAGTCACTGATGTGATAGGATGTACAACAAAGGTTCTTGGTCGCTAAACAGCAGCACTTACTCTCTACTTAATCGCCTGGCGTTGTCTGGCCGTGCAGCACGAGTATCAGCCTCCATCTGGCGCCACGTATCCTCGTCGACGCTGCCGAGTTCCTCTCCATCATCGTCTTCCAATCCATCATCGGAGACGTCCTCGGATGCGAATGCGACTGCGCGATTGGAGCGCCAAGTGGCTATTCGGGACGTTATGCGCTGTCGCAGAGACGATGTTTGGGAGGAGAGCGTGTCGAGAGGTAGGTACTGGCTGTAGCGGGCATATCGGCGCCAGAGGGGAATGAGGACGTAAGTGAGGAGGATGAAGAGTATCAAGGAGATGACGGCGGGAACAATGAGCGTCTAGTAGCGATCATGCGGATGTCAGTAGGGGAGGAGCAAAGAGGTAAGTTGTCATCGGATGATGTGTTTATTAGGTACCTTGATGACAGACATGGTAGCGCCCATGCTCTATATGTCAGAATCTGAGAGGACAGGCAGTCTTGCAGTCCGGCTCAGCAAAGTTTGGAGGCCCAAGATGTCACGATGTCGAAGCTGGAGGTTGCCGTGATCGCCCTGAGGCTACAGCGGGAAACGTGGCTGAAGCCACAAGGGCCCAGCGGGAGGTGACGACGCCGAGGATCCCGCTAAAAGGGGCGGGCCAACAGTTGGAAGCGTTCCATCAGACTTGCAAGGGGTCCATCATCACTAACGGCCGTGTACAGTATTTTTCTAGAACGATCCCGTCTCATCAATAATCAGCCAGCGACAGATAACCAATTCCTAGCCCTGGCATGGAAGGGATGACAGTTTTCATATGGCTTACCCGGGTATCTTATTGATAATTAAATCTCTGTCTAGGTAACTACCAACCTAAACGCCTAGTAGCTAGTAATATTTCAACTTGCATTAATAAAGAGCGCTCAATTGCGCGTAACCTCACATTTCCTGCATTATATCAATTACCACCGGCACTTCAAGATGCGCCATCGATTTAGCGTATCGCTATTCACATGTGCATAATCTTCCATCTTCATGGGACACGTCACCATCGTATCCAATGCTATCTCAACCATTCATCCACTGACATACAGAATTACAGATACGGCAATCAGAAACTGGCAGTCAACGGAATGGGGAATTTGAGACAGCCGACCTCGCTTAAGAATCAAGAATAAAATACGGAGTAAAGAAAGATCTTTTGTCTTGAGATCATAGGGGACGGGACATATGGGTCCCGATCTTCCTGAGACGGAGTAGAGATGCTCAGAGTCGCAGTAGGGAACTTGAGACAAATGAGTGATTGTATGAGTAATTATTATTGCTGATACCTTGGTAAAGAAGATACTGGCGCTTATTCTGGGTATTGAGTTATTAAGATGAATGGTTGTGTAACTGATCTCATGGTTCGAGGATTGTTACACGTTGGCGCAGCTGAAAACCCCAACTAAGAATAGCCATGAACCATTTATTGTATGCGATGATGAGATTGGTTCGCAGCTGAAAGACCGCACATGTCTTATTAATTGCGCCAAATCACAGTGAAATACATTGATCCTAGTACGACTTTTGGTTGTGCGACTCCTCACTGAAAGGTAACTCAAATGTCCCAAGTCTCTGGTATTGGGTTATAAGCATTTTGGGTCTTTGGATTCATGTATTACTGACAGTGGAGGGAGGGCCTTATGCACAGATTCCTGTCAGTCGGGACTCTAAGGAAGACAAGAGATTCTTTCTATAAGCGTAGGTAGCTGTCTCAGACTCTCTTTAAGCTTCAATTTCCCGTCTTCAACTTGATTTTTTTCCAGGTTGACATGCATCTGCGCGTCCTCAATCTACAGAGCCCACTTCCCCTGGCAGATCTCCTGATGCTAGAGAAAACTCCCCGCCTGGTGTCGATGCTAAAAAGGTGTCTGTCTCTCAGACCAGTCACAGGGCTGCTTGGGCATAATAAATATCCATGCATGATCATGCTGTATCACATTATTTCTAAGGAACTTCACTGATATTACGATATAACTGTGCTCGCTGATTTATCTGTAGTGACTTTTATAATACTAATTTGCTACATTATCTAGTTATCGAGTATCAATCTATATCTCTCGCTTTGGGCCTTTGCACGCGTTCTTAACCTAAGAGCTCAAGCGGCGGCTAAGCAATATTAGGCCCATAAACAAATGAGCCAATCCGCATTCATCTTGATAGACCCTCGGCTTGGTCCTCAGATCCCTGATCATAGAAGGATCCATTTGGAAGCCAAGTCATTCCCATATCTGGGTTGGGCTGGCTACTGCGGATACTGCTGCTGCTGCTGCTGCTGGTACACTGTGACTGCTACACCACACTGCACGACCTAGGTACCTAACTCTTCAACGTTATACGACACCCCGACCCGTCTGCAGCTCTGCAGTGACACGCTACGCTCCTTTGTTCGTTCACACCATTTCGACTTAATTCGGGTTGCAATTCAATTAATTTTGTTTTATTCTATTCTATTCTGTCACCTCTCATTGAAACATTCCGTCTGCATCATCTATCCAAAAGCCACAGCTTAGGCATTTTCTTTGTCTTTTTTTACCTTACTTTACCCCCTCCCTACCTATCTAGACTACGCGGGTTTCTTCACACTCAACCAAACTCCAGACGACCAAGGTTTCAAGTCCGACCATAGCGCTTCCGCCGATTCAACTGACGCTCCGGACCCCGAATAACTTCACTATTTTCCTCAACGGCGATATCGTGCCCCCGATGAAGCGAGCGGCCCTGGGCCAGCATATCGCCAACTTCACGTGTCCAATTTGGTAGCTGTTGGCAAGCGTTTCCCCAGGCTCATCGAAACCCTGGCACCTCCTTTTTTCCCTTACTGTACACCCCGGATCGACACCGACACAGCTATCTTGGAAATACGATTCGCAAACTAAACACTCCGCTTCGACGACTGTCGCGGCCACGACCGCTCTGTCACACCTACCGCCGTCGCCGTCGCCATTGTCGTCGCCATGTCTGACAAGACGAGGCAGTCCTCTGGCGGCCGGTCTTTATTCTCACGAAGTAAGCACAAAGACAAGCGCTTGACCGAAGAATCGAGATACCCCGCAGACGATGCCGCCAGTTTTCGCTCCTCGCGCCACAAACGAGAGTCGTCTGCCATCTCGCTCGATCGCCCAGAATCTTCTGATGGCGGTATCAACCAGATGGCGGGCGTAATTACGTCGATACCCTACGATGCCGTTGGAGGTGGATCACGCTCTCCCATACCCGTCGAGTATCTGCCCAAGGGCGAGCAGATGCCAGTGCGCCGTGAACCTCTTCCGCACCACCTAAACAAAAATGGCCTGGACTTTCACCAATACCCGAGCTGGGATGGAACGTCGGCACAGTCTGGTGCTCATTCCCCAGGGCGACAACCTCTTGGATATGGATATGGCAATGTTACTATGGCTTCAACGGGCCGTCAGACCCAATATCAGCAATGGGGTCCGCCCAGGGGCAGCTCTTCCCACTCGAATAATCCTCCCAACCCTCGATACGACTCATATATGTCTTCTAATGCTCGGGGCTCGGCTGATAATCTGAGCATTCAGTCAGGTAGTACAAGTTTCATTGATGGAAGGATACCACGCTCACCAAACGTAGCTATGCCCAGTGCCTCTTCCCAAAGCTCTTATGCTGCTTCTCAGCACTCGAACCGCGATTCTCACCGGTTTACCAAATTTCCGTCTGGCCCCCCTCCAGGACAAAGCGATCCACAGGGTGGTTTCTACTTCCCCAAACCAGACGACGATAATGTGGTCGAGCAGATGTTCCTCCAACTGATGCAGAAGCGAGGATGGCACAATCTCCCCGAGCAGGCCAGGAGACAGATGATGGCCTACCCCGCCCAGAAGAAGTGGACGCTGATCTATCAGGATCGACTTACTGAATGGCAAGGCGAGCAGAAGCGCCGGCAGACAGCACGCCCGAACCAGTATACCGCGACTCCCGATATCACGACGTACTCCGACGAAGAAGGCACTCCTGAATGGTATGTGCGGCGAGTTATGGAGGATCGCCTTGACACGAAAGGTATGGGAAGTTTGGAAGTCAATTTGCGAACACAACAGATTGGTTGGGTCAAGAGATTCGTCGAGTGTCAGGGACAGGTCGCTCTGATGACCTTGCTGCTTAAGATCAACCGCAGGACAGCACAGGGGCCAGTCCAGGATAACACCCGTATCGACAAGAATCTCGATCGCGAATATGATATTATCAAATGTGTAAAGGCGCTTATGAACAACAAATTCGGCGCCGACGATGCCTTGATTCACCAAAAGGTCATGGTGGCCCTTGCTAGCTCTCTTATATCTCCTCGCCTCACCACACGGAAGCTTGTCAGCGAGATCATAACCTTCCTATGCACCTGGGGAGAGAATGCCGAAGGTCATCTGAAGGTCATTCAGGCGCTGGACGAGGTCAAGACCGCATCTGGAGAAAATGGCCGATTCGATGCTTGGATGCGTTTGGTGGAGGTCACCATTGATGGTAGGGGCAAGATGGGAAGTTTGGTCGGTGCCAGCGAAGAATTGAGGACTGGAGGTATCGGAATGGAGAACTTGCTTATGGAATACGCCGTTGCGACTCTCATGCTCGTCAACATGATTATCGATTCGCCCGAGAGAGATTTGGAGATGAGGATACACATTCGAGCCCAGTTTACAGCATGTGGTATCAAGCGAATCTTGACGAAGATGGAGGAGTTCCAATACGAACTCTTGGACAAACAGATTGAACGGTTCAGAACAAACGAGGCCATTGACTATGAGGATATGCTTGAGAGGGAGAATAGCAGTATCAAAGACGACGTCGAAGGCGAGGTCAAGGATCTGACTGATCCCGTTCAAATTGCCGATGCCATTCAGCAGCGCCTCCATGGCACCAAGACCAACGACTACTTCATTTCGGCTCTACAGCATCTTATGCTCATCCGAGCAAATGATGGCGAGGAGCGCCTACGCATGTTCCAGTTGGTCGATTCCATGCTTAGCTACGTTGCTATGGACCGGCGACTGCCGAACATGGATCTCAAGCAGAGTCTCAACTTCACGGTCCAAAGTCTCCTTGACAAATTGCATACGGACTCAGAAGCCAGGCAAGCCCAGGATGAGGCTCTTGAATCGCGACAAATCGCTGAGGCCGCAATGGCTGAGCGTGATGAGATGAAGGCTCAGCTTGAGCTGGGTGCTGATGGACTGGTTGCCAAATTACAAAAGCAACTGGACGAACAATCTCGATTCATTGATGCTCAAAGAAGACAGGCAGACGGACTCAAAGCTGAATTGGACAGTATGCAGACTATGAGAGCCAAGGAAGCCCAGCGATACGAGTTGGAAACAAGAGAGCTATACCTGATGCTTCGAGATGCACAGGACGTAGCTGCTTCCAAGGCTATCAAAAGCGCTGCTGCTGCTAGCGCCAGCGCCAGCGCCAGCAGCAAGGTGGCTGGCCCTGAAGACCCTGCTCGTATGCAGGGTATCCTGGATCGCGAACGCCTCATGGAGCGGTTACAG
The DNA here is from genome assembly GCF_013396195.1 of Fusarium tjaetaba. Lineage (NCBI taxonomy): Eukaryota > Fungi > Ascomycota > Sordariomycetes > Hypocreales > Nectriaceae > Fusarium > Fusarium tjaetaba. The sequence continues at coordinate 526 of NW_023501671.1, read as the reverse complement.
ATGCAGATTGAGCGGCAGAAGACACAATACAAGCTCGAGGGACGTGTTTGGGGAGATGCTGTTGGGCCTTCAGACCGTCTTCGAGCCCTGCGCGAGGAGATGGACGACAGGCCTGGAACACCTCCTGGTGGTGGTACGCCTCCTCGGGACTTCACCAACAGCGTTCTGGGCAGCATCCACCGCAATACCAAGATTCCACGCAAGCCCCTTAAGAGACGTTCTGATGGTGAGGTGATCGATGAGGACGACGAGACTGAGGGCGAGGACGGTGTCATCTTCGAGAAGCCCAGAATCGTCGAGATGAAGCGACCTACGATAGACCCCAAGCAGCAAGCTGGCTTGCTTGGTGAGATTGGTTCCAAGGTCAAGAAGTTCGATGCCAGTGATTCTGAAGATGACACCACCGGTCCTTCTCACCCTAGTATGGAGACTTCATCACCCATCACTCCACCAGGTGACAGCGAAACTCCCAAAATCGAAGTCACTGGTGCTGCTCCTCCGCCTCCGCCGCCACCTCCACCTCCTC
>NW_023501670.1:0-1020 GCF_013396195.1 Fusarium tjaetaba | reverse complement strand
TATATTATACTAACCCTAAGCTGCCGCTAGCTAACCCTAAGTGTAAAGTTAGGGTTAATTTAAACTAATAAGTGACTCGATCTAATGTTACTTGATTTAAGTCTAAATTTTAAGCGAAATTATTCATTTTAGTAAACAATATCCAGCTAATCGCGTCTTAATAGTTCTTAAGACCCTATAGCCTGCTACTGCCTCTAGCAGCTAGTATTCTTACTACTTTAACCTCTTTACTATAATATATTACCTCCCCTAACCCTTATATATATTACTCCCCTTAACTATTATATATATCATTCCCCTTAACTATTATATATATCACTCCCCCTAACCTTAATATATATTACTTCTCCTAACCCTTATATATATTACTTCCCCTAACTTTTATATATATTACTCCCCCTAACCTTTTTACTTTCTTACTCCCTTACCTTTATATCCCTTAACCCTTAGCGCTATTATACCCTTGCTAGGTATTAATTACTATAGGGTTTATATCCTTAACTGCCTCTCTTTATCCTTAACTATTTTACTCTCTTACTCTCTTACCCTCTTATCCCCTAACCCTTAATATAATTACCTACTTACTATTTACAGATTTATATAAGTTTACTTACTTACTTACTAAAAGCTTCTTTTTAGCCTCTTACCTTTTTACTTCCTTACTTTCTTACTTTTTTATTATCTTCCTATCTTTCCTTCTTATTACTATATTTTATATCTACTTATCTTTTTATTTTATTTATTTCTTTATACCTAATATCTATTAATTACTTTTATTATCTTTCCTTACTTTATACTTCTTTATTTTTCTCTCTCTTTATCTCTCTCTTTACTACCCCCTCTTATACTAATATATCCTTATTATAATCCCTATAGCTACCTTATAGCTACCTCTTATTCTTATATATCTCCTAAATAACTGCTTCCTATATAGTGTATATATTTATCCCTTTTATCCCGTAAAACTGCCTCTTAACCCCTAGCTAGTAATAAAATGCCTTCCTATCCTTTATATTAACC
>NW_023501669.1:0-1462 GCF_013396195.1 Fusarium tjaetaba | reverse complement strand
TATTCTCTTTAATATAGCTTCTGTGCTATATACGTACCTGCTGTTAGCGGATCTATAGGGTTCGCATTCTTAATTACTTCTTTTATCCTCTTACTCTCTTATAACCTTAACCCTTACCACTACTATACCCCTACCAGGTACTAGTTACTACCGGTTTATAACCTTAACTGCCTTTTCTTACCCTATCCTCTCTTACCTCCTCTTTATCTCTCTCTCTTTCTCTTATACTTTCTATTATTCTTTCTTTTTATTACTATTATATTAATATATCCCTATTATTATCTATATAATTACCCTGTAGCTACTTCTTATCCTTATATATCTGCTAAATAACGGCTTCCTATAATATATATATATTTATCCCCTTTATCCTATAAAACCGCCTCTTAACCCCTAGCTAGCAATAAAATCCCTCTTTATCCTCTATATTGATCCTAAACTCAGCCCTTGCTATCTCTCTTATACACTAGCTCCTTAATCCTAGTAACACTATTAGTAGCAGCTTATCCTTATATATACATTTACCCTCTTTATCCCGGGTTTCCTTACACCAGTTTAATAGCAGCTTATATATATAACAATATATAAGCTCCTTAAACCTAATCTCCCTGTATATAACATTATACCCTTCCTCTACTACTGTCTTACACTACTGCCTAGCCTTTTTATATTGTAGCTAATCAGGGACCTTCCCTAGCTCTAGTCCCTTCTAATAACATTAGATATAATATACTAGATACTCCTCTATAATATTATCTAGCTACTAGAAAAGCGTTCTAATCTATATACCTTCTTCCTTACTAAATCTATTCTAAATCCTCTTACCTTTCCTTAGCTTACTACTCTTACCTTTACCTTCCTTATCCTAACTAACCTCTCTATTAGTCTCCCCTTTAATCTCTCCCTCCCTATTACTCTCCCCATTACTTTTTACTTTAATTACCCCCTTAGCCCTGCCTATATACTTACTACTATTATTATCCTCTTAAAGCAACTTGTATTAATTATAAAGCATAGCCCTATCTATATCCTTATATATTTTACCTACTGCCCTGTCTATAAACGCTAATATTATAGCCCTTTAATATCCTAGTATTAATATAAATACCTCTATCTATACTTAATTAATATTATCTATAAAGCTTTAGTACTAATCCTCTTATTATAGCCTTCTATTATATATAATAACAGACTACACTACCTTACCTGCCTAATACCCTCCTTAGCTAATCTATTATATAAAGTTAATAAGCCTATATAGCTTCTCTATATAAATAATAGCTATAATCCCCTCGATATTAATGCCTATCCCTAACCCGGTTATTACTATAATCTATTAGCTTATATTATAGCTATTTACCTATACTATCTACGCCTTATAATAGTCCTATTTACTTATACCGCTATAATAAAACCCGTAGCTAATCTTATTAGTAATTGCCTTATATTAACTCTTAGATTA
>NW_023501668.1:0-38277 GCF_013396195.1 Fusarium tjaetaba | reverse complement strand
GAATAGGAACAGTGGACTTGGGCTTTACTGGTGGAAGAGAAGGCTCAGAGTATGGGACTGTAGCCTTGGTAGGAGGCAGCGGTGGCGCAGGAGCAGATGAGGACATCACCGGAGGCGTGGGGGACATTGGCTGGCCAGGGGGGGCTGTGGGATAGACAACTGTCCCAGGGGACTTTATGTTCTGCGTGTAGGTGACAGTACAGGGACAGTCTGTTCTCATATGTCAACTGAGATCCAGGAACGAGTTCGCAGTCCTCATTACTCACTCGTGATGGTCAAATAAGTTGGCTCCGTGGCCGTGTAGGTGAGGTTTTTATGGTGAAACGTGGTAGGTTCCTATTATATTCTTAGCCAAGCTGAACTCAGCTCATATTGTAGTTCAGACTCACAGGGCAATAAAATGAGTAGTCAGACGTGATAGTGGTCACGAGGGTCGCGGCCGTGCTGTGCTCCGTTTCAAAGGGCGGTTTCGGGATGGGCGACATCACCGGAACAGAGCCAGCAGTAATACCCCTAATGAACACGCCGCTGGGAAAGCCTTGTAGATCTTCATCTTTGTCGTTAAGTTTGTGTCTGAGTATAGAGGCCAAGGATGGTATTTAGGGAAGATATGAGGATGTCAAGAAATGTTAAACAATCCATTGTTGAAGATAGCCAGGCAGCTTTTATCCTTCGCAAACTGACATGTGAGCGCATATGGAAACCACCGAACAACCTTTTAAATCAAGAGGCTCGGGGATTTCCGAATACCGGTATATGTGAACGACGGGAGACCCCGATGTGAGTGTAGGGCTGAAGATGGCTCTCGATGCAGATGATGGGACAACTATATGGAAGATATTCGACATTTTCCATCACAGAGCTTGCTTGGCTTTCACTTGCACAAGATAAAGAATCATACAACCATGTTATTGATATAATCACACTCAGGGTAACTCAAATAAATCTCAAGCCTGCACCAGATTTTATACAGATGCTTTGTGGGCGAGCCAAGTCTCACTGAGGCGGCGACGAAGTAGATGCGATTCAAAGTCATGATATCATATCTTGTTATTGGGCGATGTCAGTACCTTCGGCATCGGTGTGCGCGTCTTTCGGCTGCATAATATTGCAATGAGCGGCGAGTCCGTTTGTTCAAATATCCTTCTGAGTTTCAAGTGTTTGTTTGAGTAATAGCTTTAGAATACATAAACGCAATACTTTCAATGTTACAAGCTAAGGAGTTGGTATTTGGCAATGGGCGTAGCAACATAACTGCCACTAACACAGAAGGTATTATGCGCAACAGGTAAGAACTTCTCAATTCATGTACGTCTTCAATTCTATATAGTCAAGTCATGTTGTGTGATGATACCTACCTTAGTGTTGGGGGGAAGGCTAAGAGCAATAGGGTTTAGTCAAGGAAACGGGCCATTCACACTAACATTTACAACAGTAGATCTGTATAAATAATCACCTAACCTTCTTGCTTTCATGAGTTTGTACCCCCAGGTGATTCTTTAGAGGAAGCTTGATGGCGTGCGTTCAAAAGTCCCTAATTATAAGACTCGGGCACAGAAATGAAAACAAACTATGCAAATAGGTGAGATTAAACTAGAAGTATAAAGCTCTCAAGAATAAAAAACAAAAAACACACTACCACACAGATAATAAACTTATTAATGGCCCATCATCAACTTTCAAGGTGCCCCAGCCGTAGAACGGAGTTCATTAGTCAAGGTCACGTGTCGGTTCATGAAGCAACGGAAGTCGTCACGAGATTCAATTCACCCCACCTCGAGCACTTCATCTTCATATCCAGGACCTCATAGTGAACTCTTCGCAAATTCTTATTCTTAATAATCATGTGGATCAAGGGAAGCTTCCATTCTACACTTCAGCGAACGCCGAGTATGAATCTCTGGAAGAGGCATGTCACAACTTCTCCACTTCGTACTCAGCACGCCACTCCTACCTGAATCAAAAAGTGTTGACAAGTCAAGCCAAGCGTCTGATATGGCCCGTAACTCTGCTCGATTTCGAACGGAATTTGGACTAGCTTCAGGGTGCCAGAACGGAAAGATGAGAGATTCTTCTGCTGTTCGAAGTCCCAAGATTCTATGCTCTCACCATTCACCGCGGGTGGTTAGAGCCTAGCGTAAGGTGACAAGACCGCGCAATGAACTTTCCTGGCACGATGAAACTGACCAGCAAAGCACATGGCTATGTGCGATCTCCTCTCCAGCCAAGTTCGGACGTGAGAGAAAAGCACGCTTGATATCTTCGACTGGCCCAGCAGAAGTCAAGCCGCAGAAGGCGACTCCTTGACCATGAGCTGCCAAAATCCCATGAGCTCAACCAGAGTCTACAAACCTCCACGACCATCATTGGGCGCTATTGGGATGAGGCCAAACATCAACACAAGCCCTTCCCATCACCTGGGACTTGAACATTCCAGTGTCTCCAAACTTTCTTAACAATCACCGCGCCTCCGATGAGGCATTTCTTACACACTCTACTACTTTCTTGGCCATGAACCTTGTTCTAGACCTCAAAACCAACAAGAAGAGAGGGAGACTTAGCCGGCCGATGTGTGCGGACAGACTTGAGCTCGGAGTGGAGACTTGCTGTTCGGTAACGGATCAGACCAAGTACCACCTTCGGCCTCGCTTCAAAGATCAACGGGTTGCCGGCCGGTCTCCGAAATTGTGGATCTTTCCACTCACTCACTGCAATGTTTTCTCAGAATCTGAACTTCACACATCAGCTGAATAAAAGTAGCGCATGCAGGTTCGTGCATCTGATCAACCGAATTTTAAAATGTGGAAGTTTTTGACGGAGTTGAAATTTTGAACCGCCTTTTGAGGACGATTGACCGCTCACTGGAAGAACGTCTGCGTTTCTACAATCTGGCACACGAGACTAAGAAGTATATGTGTGTGTGCAGGAGAGCGGACTTCTGACAACTATTGTTAAAGGAAAGATCAAGTGGTAGTGACATGAGGCCTAGCTTCTTCTGCATACAGCAAGAATTGGTCTGGCAGCTACGATGACTCGCAACGACGAACTTTCTGCCGACATCGCTGGCTAGGCACTAGATTTGGTTCGAATTTGGCGAGACGAGGACATATCATCGACGGAGTACATGAGGCAAGATACACTCGACCGTGTCCGATCGGTAACCAAAAGCTCGTTCAGCGACAGACTTTGCTTTTGCAAAATCCTTCACATGCTGTCAAACCTGCTCAAGGGCAGTGGGATCGACAAACAACAAAGATTGGTGATGTGAACGTCAGACCTCAAATGGAACTCCACGGGCCTACCAGGCAGTCCTACACACTTGCACACCGTGGTGCACTCACTCGCTTCTTGGCTGCAGAACGTGCAGAACGGAACCTTCTCGGGCTAGGACAACAATTTGAGAGGGAAGCCAAAAACCGCGCGGCGCAAAACCTTTCATGACAGTTTCGTACTGTGGGCAACGGCCTAGACCACCAAGACGGAAGAAAGTCCGCGACGTTTTGAACGCACCAAGAAAGCGATTTTTTCTTTTGTTCCCACTCCGTTCATACAAATCCGTTTAAGCTCCATGCTTGTCTAGCGTAGGGGCCTCAGGCACAACCCTGACCCATAATCCTATTTTGCTCGTCTCCTTGGCCAACGCAACCTAGCATCATGGCGCAGCTATCAACAAATCATTCTCGCGAATACTCAGGCTCCAGCAAGCAATGGGGGCATTGGGACGCCAACTATCATCGGGTCGACTCCCACCTTGCCATCTCGTGCCGACGAAGTACCACATTGTTCCAGCAGTATCCTTCGGGGAATGTGACGAATCGTTTTCCCAGTACTCCGTACCTGAATCGCAAATGGCAAGGGTGCAGGCTTCTTTAAAATTAACTGGAGTTAATCATTGGTGACGCGGCAGCCCTACCCTGATCCCCATTGAGATGCATGTGTTACGGAGTATATCGGTCTATGGGTTACTGTACATAAACAGGGTCAAGAGCGTGGCAGACTCGGGGCAATTGATCGCCAGGCACAGCAAAGTGTCAGAAAATTCTTGGTTTGCTTTGTTGTCGTCGCGACGTGGCAACATATGTATACCAGGGTTTTCTTATTCATCAAAACCGGACCATCGTCAAGAACTGAATCATGATCTTTTGAAGGTCTCGACTCTGCGACTAGGCCCAGGAGAACCAAAAGATAGTGACCGAGGGAACAGATCATGGCGCTCGCGTGCTTTTCTCTCTCATATTTTCCAACACTTCCTGACATCCTTCAACGGTGTATTGGCTAGGAATGTCGAGTCGTTAGTGTCCGCACAGCGAAAAGTTTGTTCGCCTTTGCAGACTCAGAAAAGCCGCAGTGGCCACGGTTGTTGATTCAGTCTCCACGTGTCGGTAATGGACACGTAAGTTTGAGGGAAAGCCACATTGGCGTCAGTGGCCCAGCCAGCCGTACCAGGATCTCAGAATTTTCATTCAAGTCTCAAGTCATTGATGATGCCAACAAGCGAAGCTAAGTGCTTGCATGGGACCAGACTATTCCCGGCAGAGTGCCAGCAGAGTCCATAATTTTAACTGTAAGAAAATTGTGTGCTGGTCCTGCAGGCTTTGCTGACGTGCACACCGGTCAGCTTGCAAAAGTTGCAATGAGCCCTGCCCAACCGTTGGACCCCTGTACGGTACGTTTGCTCCCGTTATCCGACAACCTGAAAGAGAAAGGTTCCTCACACCCTCTTTGCGTAGAGCAGATTTCGAAACAATCCTTCCAAGTCCAACCACATGGACGCCTGTCAGGTACCAGGCACCGGTGGGAAACAGCTAGCCAATGGGAGACCAGAAGCTGCTAGTCGAATCAAGCCAAGCTGCAGCTAGAAGAAAAAATAGAGCGATATTATGGGACCTAACCCCTCCCTTGCAGGCTTAGAGGGCACAGTACTGTACAGTACCGGTAGTGTAGCCGCGGAACTGGGTGTGAGCGGCTACATACGCTGAATCGCTGACAGACGCCTCTCGTCTCTTGTCTGCCGGCCTCTTGGCCCAAACTGGTAGAGACAGCATTGCCTTAGCCCCCATGTGAAAGAGGGCCCAGAAGCTTGTCTTTCGAACCGGATTTCCTCTAGATGGCTGGGGCCCCTCTAGCTGTACAGTCCGTACAGTACTGTATGTGTCTATCTTTTGGATGCTTCCTTTGTTGTCGCGCGCTTACTGTGCAGTGAAACACTACCCCCAAGTCACAAAATAACAATTGAGATGAAGTCCCAATTGACATAAATTGTTTCATTTGGAGACAACGAATGAGCGACCAGAAGCGGTTGTTTTCTCAAGCCGAAGACAAGATGGAAAAAAGCCACAAAGGAAAGCGTTGAAACAACGGCCTGGCCTCCCTTTGTTCTGAAAGCTTAAACATAGAAACGGCCCGCACTCAACAAGCATCCCCCGGACCACTCAGGAGCAGCCGAATGAGCCCACACCCACACCCACATCACCACAGGGACACGCAATTGACCGTACATATGATACAGAGTACTCCGTACATACAATGCATGTGCACATGTATGTGCTGGGCCAGATGAAAGGTGTCTGCAATGGAATCACTGCAGAAGTGCTGGTAGGAGAGACTTTGTTGGTATCACAGGGCCTGACCTACCGATGCATAGGCAAGTTGGGTTGCTCTGAGTAGAGCACAGTGGACGGATAGTTCATTTCAGCTTTGTGTTGCGAACTGTTGGCCGATAAAGTGGTTCCGTTCACATCGAAGTGACATCCACACTTATAACTTACCCCCACAACACCACCGGGAAGGCTTTTGCAGAGCCCGTCGGGACAAGTCAAACTCAAGACAAGACAAGACACCCTAGCCTCCTCACCCTCCATGTGTGTTGACTCCACTGAGGCGCTTGAGCGTTTTCCTTGACAAATCTGATCTCGGCAACCCTAGTATCCTCCGTATAGTACGCCAGGTCTTTGGGTTCTGTCGTGTCCAGATATTGTTTATAAAACGGGCCCTCCTCTCTCCTTTCTCCAGGTGTTTGCCCTGATCAACACACACAGTCCTTCCGTTTCAGATTACACTCTTGTCTTCGGACGATCATTCCTTTGACTCAAAGCTTCTCATTCCTTTTGGAAGCTCAGTCTATCACGATCCCTGATCAACTTTGAACGAGCTAGTTCTCGACTACCAGCTTACTCCATCACTTCGGAGTATCACAAGTTCTGATTCAGTCCTTTATCAGACGCTGCATAAAATCAATACTCTTGTCTTGACGACAATCGAGAATTCTCCATACAAACCCATCCCCCTTACAATACCCAAATCATACCGCCAACATGAAGTTCGCTACTGCTCTCGTCGGCCTCGTCGCCTCTGCTACCTATGCTGCCGCCGCCTCGGTCACCTTTGTCACTCTTGACGACAAGGAGCGCACCATCATCTTCACCCCTGACCCTGGTTACGAAGGCCCCGAATCTGTTACTGTCAGCTCGGCCAAGGAGGTTACTGTTGACTTCCCTGACAAGTACATTGGTAACTTCTATGCTGTCCAGAAGGGCAAGGCTGATCAACCCGGCATGCTTGGTGAGGTCACCTTCGGTGGCTGGAACGGCAAGACTTATTTCGATGTCTCTGCCATCGTGGACCCCAACGACAAGGACAACGTCAAGCAGATGTGGCCCAAGTCTGCTGCCACCCCCATGTCTGGCTGCGAGACCTTCCCTTGTGACAACTGCTACTGGCTCCCTGATGATGTCCAGACCAAGGTCACTGACGAGGTTGACCTCATCACCACCCTTGGAGACGGCGCCAGCCCCTACCAGGCCCAGTCTAACTAAACCTCCATGTCGCCAATTCACCGGACGGCCCTTGACTTCACTTCTTCACCACCCCTCTTTTACACTTTCACGCTGCGGCGTTGAACACCGCGTTGACGATGATATGAATCCCTTTCTACATTACACTACACGATTCTCGTTTTACATACCCCGAAAGATACCCCTCGTGTGTTGCAAAAACCGAGGCCTTTCTTCATAGACCTTTGGGCTGGAGCAGGTGGCGCTTATGGATGGATGTATGGATTACACAGGCAAGACAGGACAAGGTCAAAGCAGTACTTGAGTCACATTCTTCGAGACTCTTGAATACGGAGCAGCGTCATTCTTTCCGTGCCCGCGTAGCATCACAGGCTTGATGTCTCTTGTATCAGCAAGAGAATTGAGGCTGGCACTCGTTCTTCATTCTATGAACATCTTCTTACACTCGTTGGAATCTGGACCATGTCTAGAGAGACTTTTACATATACTTCTTTGTACATACTTGACTTGGGGCGCAAAAGCTCCTTTACAAAAAGATGGGGTTCTCCCTTTGGGACAACAAATTTTTAGACTTTAGACCTGGACATATAGACATGAAAACATAGAGTTTTGACCTGTGCATCCAATATTGATTGGTCCCGCCATGTGAAAAAAGAGTTGAGCTTATGTTGTGTGCGTAATTGGGTGACGAAGCCACGTCAACATGTAGACTTGAAACAAATTGCCGCCCCTGACCCGAACATTGTCTGGCGGAACGCTGACTACCTAGCTCTATTTCTGGGACGACCTCGTGATTTGGAAGCCCACCGAGTGTCGACTACTGTTCTTTGGTTTCTCACCGTCGCCTGACAAAAGAGGAGAGAGGACACGTCAGTTACGCATCACAGCCTGATGTTGTGTCTGCAGGAACAAGGTTGTGCCTGGCCCTGGCCGGAATGTAACGTGGCCTACATGCGAGTCTCTGATCTAACGTAGGTACAGCACAGTACAGCGACCAGCATGAGTTAAACTGTCAGTGAGTTGCGCGATGCTGTTCAAGTTGGCGCTGACTGGACACCGTTGTTAATCAGGCTTGTATTGAAGAGTCATGGCAAAAGACGAGGTTGCGCTGCTTAATGCTTGTTCTTACGGAAAGCAAACAAGGTAGCAAGACATAGCCACTAGTGAATTGAGTTTTGACCGATCGCGTTGCTGTTGATCAATCACCCTGATTGCAGATCATGTACCCCTGCGAAGTATGATCAACCCAACACTGAACCCGCGCTTCAACCAAAACTTTCTGTTTACGAGAAAACCGGACAGACCCGGTCGCGGGAGTGTCAGTGTTAGTGTTATTCCGCGCCTGTGCTTGTGCGACTTCGGGATCCTCTGTCCAACGAACATGCGAGTCGTATATCAGAGCTCACTGACTGTACCTAGTGTAATTAACTAAACCTGTTAGGTTTTCTCAGGGAGCAAGAAAATATAAGTCTTTCCCAATACTTAGGATAAAGAAAGGTCTTGGTTTTCTTTTTCTTTTTTTTTTTGCCTTCCCCTGGTGCCTTCGCCTGGGGAATTTTCACTGATAAGCAAACCTCAGATTAACCAAGCTTTGAGAATGGAAAATTAAAAGAAAAGAGCTGGCCTTTTAACCTGTAAAAAGAAGCTAAGCACCATCGTCAGTATAATAAATGCTGAGATGCCAGCTTCTACGGCATGAAGAGGTGGCGTTGCGCCAGTGAGGACCGTGCGGAGATCTCGAAAACCCGAGCGAGCGGTTCTCACCAAGTCTTGACAGCTTCCTCCCGTCGGGTATTCAAGCCTAACTTGGTTGCTTGTCGGAAGACAGGCTAGGTGCTCGGATGGAGCTTGAGAGACTGGAATGCAAATTCGTTTGGAATGCGGGTTGCGGGAAAAAGTGAGAAGCTTGACGCCAGTTTTGAGAACTACCGGTACCAATCTAGCTCACAATAGTATAACTCGGAACTACAATAACTCTCAATTGTGAGAGCGTATTTATGATGTGAACTCGACGTCCCGCGGATCTTTTACATTAACTCGATGTCTATATCTCCGCTCATCAAAGACAAGTCGGGATTGAGTGAACGTCGGCAATGCAACTAGTTACTGGTGCTTGTCCTGCAAGGAGGCGCTTCGTGCAACCAGACTCTGTCTTGATCACGCCCGAAAGAAAGGTGTTCCAAGTTAAGTTGTCATGATATCTACTTCTCTTCCTTCTCCACCGTAGATTCCGATGCAGGAATCGCCTCACTCTCCTTGGACTCCTCCTCTCTTTTTTCTTCTGCGGGCGTTTCTGTTATCGGCTCTACTACCTTGACCTGCTTAGACTTGATGATCTTTTGTAGGTACTCTCCCGTTTCCCCAAAGCCATCCAGCTTTCCGAGTTTTGCCGTGAGGAATTCAATGTCGTTGTTCATACTGGAGATGGTTAGTTGGATGGCTTAGTTAATTCTCAACAGAACGTACCTTTTCAGGCCAGTTTCAGTCTCGGGATCTGCTTCTCTAAAACTTGACCCAAGCTGATCCCTGTAACTAGCAAACACAGGAAGCATGATCATCTGAATTGATGTCTCAGGGAGATGTTTCGTTAGGACGCGATGCAGAGTAGTTGTCTCCTTCGCCAATGTTTCCATGTATGAATGGACACCCTTGGCTCCATCTGCGTCCCAGTCAATCGTCTTCATCGTCCGTGAGTGAATGGCTGCTCGGCCGCCCATGATCTCAACCAGTTTCTGGTAGATACTATCTTGATGCTCTTGCAGTAGCCGTCTAATCTTGTCGAACTCACCCATGAGATTCGACACGCTCGCTCCGGATCCAGCGTGACGTCGCACAAATTCCCTAACATGCGGGATCAAAGTTGCTGTGAATGAGAGCGCCTGGGAGGCCAAGGCCAAATGCTTGGTGGTGATGTTCTTTAGCCCAGCTGACCGCGTTGCCCCAGCACCAAGAATAAGTTGTGTGCATCTTGAGTTGAAGAGCTGAAGATACGCGATTAATGAGGTCGCAATATCAACAGTCATAGACGGTATGCCGCTGATCAGATGAGAGAACTTGGCGATTCCCTCCAAACATAAAATGGCTGACTTTGGTAACATGAACGTCTCTGAATCGATTGTAGCAGTCCTGGTCTTTTCTTTGCTGGTTCCGTTTGTTTCGATTGCATCGTCCTCATTAACAGGCTCTAATTCCGAACTAGGTATCCAAATCTTGGTACTATCTGTCCACTCATGGGGATCATGCGTGCTGCTCCCCAGGATGGTATTGAGCAACTCGGTGTTCTTCTCGGTAAAGTCTTTGGCATTCCACTGATCAGATTCCATTCCCTGAGCCAGCTTCTGCATTTCTGCATCGCGATTCCTTTGCACGAAGTCCTTGATGTGTCCATTAACCACATTCTTGAGTGACGTGCCGCTTCGGCCAGAGATGGACTCGCATTCGGTGGCAAAATAGAGGTTGAGCGTAAAGTAACGGAGGAAGAGGGTCAGAGGTAACTGTGCAGTCTGTTCTGCTCGAACCTTCAAGACCTTGACAATTTTCTCAATTGCCACGTCGACAGCTTGGCCAAGGAGATTAGTAACATCAAGGCTCTTGTGGAGCTCCTCTTGAACCTCGAATGTTGTACTGTTCATAGGATTGCTTGGGAATCTATCTGGCCTGGGACTGGATATCGGTGATCTGGCTGTGGGAGACATCAGCCCTTCCCCTTGTGGGCTTTCAGTGAGGGAGCTGGTAATCTCCAACAAGACCTTGACTTGTGTCGTAAGCCTCCTGAGTGTCTCTGTGACTCCGATGTAGATCTTGATCAGAAGATCTTCACCATCCTCGGGATCCAAAGAGCGAAGATTCCGTGCCAAAATGGATGACTTTTCCTGATTTGATAGATGTCGACCACCACTTGCAGTAGAGACTGACATCATCGACTCATTGTCATCATCTGTAGAACTGGGCAGGGGGCGTCTGATCAAGTTTCGGATTTCACGCAAGACAGACTCGCGGTATGCGACAGTCGCTTCTGCGATATGTCTTGCTCGATGCAGACCAATCATATTGGGCAGCAGCTCGGTCTTCAATTCATCGGTATTTGTGAGATAGGTTGGAAACACTGAAGGAGACCTAGCATGGCTACCTTTGGATCGACTCGCTGCATGACTCCACCTGAGAAGAATCTCTTGGGATGACACAGATTCGACGTGTCGTCGTAGATCACGTATTAGAATATTCTGAAAGTTGGTTTCGTATGCCTTTCCTATACGAGACCGCAAAGCTGTCAGATCCGCGTTGACGCTTTGTAAAGCTGAAGCTGAACGCAGGTCCCGCAACTGAATGCCAGGTTCATTTGCAGTAGTAGCATCCCTTTCGCCTGCAATAAGCTTTTCAAGAGAGTCGATATTCGCCAGTGCCTTGTCGACTTCCCCTTCGTCCACTAGCGTCTCGCACCTTGCAAGGCCGTCCGCAATCTGCCTCAGCTGAAGCACAGCATCGTTAAGTTGGCGTAGATTTTCTTGGCGCCTTCGCTGGTAGACAATCTGGAGGCCTCTGGTTGCGATTTCTTCGTCCAAAGCTTTCAGCTCTTTTCGAAGTGTCTTAATTCTCCCCACCGATTCCGCGGCTTCTGAGTGGAGTTCCTTCAGCGATCCCAGGGCAGTAAAAAACGTTGTTGATGCGGTGGAGATGGAATTGATTAGATGAACCTCGATAGTGTCCATGTACCAAGACAGCTTCTCTTGCAAAATTGCATTGGTTGCAAGAGCCTTCCTTGGCGCGGCAGCGCTTCCGTTGAGTGAGCTTTGCCCGTCATTGGCATTGGCGGGTCGGATAACCTCGGATCGTTCGCTCACAATGTCAAAAGTTCGGGGATTCTCGAGATGGAATTCATCGTCAAAGTACACAGTTGGGATCGTTGATAGCGGAGGAGGTCCATGGGTGGACCTTCGAACGAAGCCAGCACTTGGTCTTCTCACAGGGCTGTGACCATCATTCGAGTTCATCGAAGAAAGTGATGCGGTCGAGCCTTTCCGAGTTGGACGAGGCTTAGGCCCGGGTCGTAAGTATCCATCACCACTTGATTCGGTCGGGGTATCTTGCCGGCCAGTGCGCTGCTCTTTGTTGGCATCCTCGTCGCTCTCTTTCAAGCGCTGTAGCTGTTCGTATAGGGTTCCAATCTGTGACAAATAGGGCTTGAATTCTTCAGCGTCGACTTTTGTGATGTTTGTCAACGTTACTGGGGGGATATCCCGGGCCGTCGGGGGTTTATGCGCGGTTGAGGCCGGTGCTGAGGTGTGAGGCTGAAGACCAGTTCGTACAATTGGGGGTTGAAGAAGGGTTGAGATAGCTTCGAGAAGTTAGCTTTACGATGAAAGATCCGTGAAGCAAAACGAACCATTCTGACTTGACTCGTATACGGAAGCTGCCAAATTACTGGGGGCACTGTCAAGGATACCTCCTACTGAATGAATAGAGCTCGCTGTAGAGCCACGTCTTGATGACGGGTGGGGATGCATTTGAGCATGTCTGTGACTGTTGCTGCGATCAAGTTAGTCTCCTTTGTTAGTATGCAATAAAAGCACCTAAGACTACCTGTGAAAGGGAAGCTCCCCACGACCTATAGGCGACAATGCTGCAAGGTTGTCCGCAGACTTGGTAGCGTTGGGAGAGCTGGGAGAGAACATGATCAATGGAGATCCGGATAAGTAAGGACAGCTTCAGAGGTGAATGTGCGATGTAGATGGTGTATTAGTAGGGTATCATCGCTCAAAGGATTGCAAACAAAATGTGCACCATCAAATGTATATGATAGGTAAGATTTGAAAGGACAGTTAAGTAAAGAGAAAAAAGAGAGGGTCGGTATCAAGAATGCGCCATCATCACCAAAAGGGTCTTGAATATTACCTTCAGTATCTCGCCGTCTAGACACCTTGTAAGTTACGCAACTTCCCCCCCTAAACCGATTATTGCCTTGGCGTCAACACGTGATGATAAGCGCTGAGCTTTTGATAACTGTCCCTTAAGGTATGGGGTAGAGCTGCAACCACTATACACGCGTCGCGTCTCGAGGGACTGCGCGTTTTCGCGTAAATTGACCTAAGGTTACCCTTCCAACTTGCGGAGTGAAGCCCCTCCATCGATCCACAAACAAGATCTCCAAACTCCCTGGTCAACTTTTAGGATTGCAGCGTAAGGAAAGGAGTGATTCACCAGATTATTCAACATCACGCAGATACACAATGGACCGCGGATCAATCTACTCGGCTCATGTCTATGAGCCGAGCTACGCTGAAAATGGCGATACTCGAATGCAGCTCCAGACACAGCTTGAAACATTCATCCTTGATTTTCGACTGGATAACAACTTCGTCTACAGGTTTGCCCCCAGATATCTAGCCCTCGGCAGTTCTTCATAATAACGGTGCTGTAGAGATCAACTCCGAGAGAATGCCCTCCTCAAGAGATACTTCTGTGATGTCAACATCAACGACTTGATCAGCTTTAACGAAGAGCTCGCCCACCGATTGACATCTGAGCCAGCAGAGATTATCCCTCTGGTAGGGACCACGCAGCGCGCAATATATAAATCTCTAACAAGTCAATAGTTTGAAAATGCACTAAAAAAATGCACACACCGTATCGTTTTCCCTCATGAGCCCAAGGCCGAGATCCCTGATCACCAACTTCTTCTTCACTCGAATGCCGACGACGTCTCGATCCGTAATCTCGATTCCGTGACCATCGCGCGACTGGTGCGAGTCCCGGGTATTGTCATTGGCGCCTCTGTTATGTCATCCAAGGCGACAGGACTCCATATTCAATGCCGCAACTGCGGGCACACACAAAACATCCCAGTTCTAGGTGGCTTCACAGGTGTCACTCTGCCTCGGCAATGTGCCCGTAGCCGAGTTCCCAACGATCCAACTCCGAAATGTCCTTTGGATCCCTACTTTGTTGTTCACGAAAAGTCTGGCTTTGTTGATCAACAGATCATCAAGCTTCAAGAGGCTCCCGATCAAGTCCCTGTCGGAGAACTGCCTCGACACGTTCTCATCTCAGCTGACAGATACCTCACAAACAGGGTTGTTCCCGGATCGAGATGTACTGTTATGGGCATCTTCTCGATCTACCAAAACAAGGCTTCTAAGAACTCTTCCAATGGTGGTGCTGTAGCAATCCGTACCCCTTATCTCAGAGCGGTTGGGATCCAGACAGATATCGATCAAGCAGCCAAGGGAAATGCGACTTTCTCAGAGGAAGAGGAGCAAGAATTTCTGGAGCTCAGCAGACGGCCCGATATATACAACGTGATGGCCGACTGCATTGCGCCCTCTATTTACGGTAACCGCGATATCAAGAAGGCAATTCTTTGTTTGCTGTTAGGTGGCTCAAAGAAAATCCTTCCCGATGGAATGAAATTGAGAGGCGACATCAACGTATTGCTTCTTGGTGACCCCGGTACAGCCAAGTCACAGCTTCTGAAATTTGTCGAGAAAACGGCTCCTATCTCTATATACACCTCGGGAAAGGGCTCCTCCGCTGCAGGTCTGACAGCATCTGTTCAGCGTGATCAATCCACTCGGGAATTCTATCTCGAGGGCGGTGCCATGGTTTTGGCTGACGGAGGAGTCGTGTGTATTGATGAATTCGACAAGATGAGAGACGAAGATCGAGTTGCGATTCATGAGGCTATGGAACAGCAGACTATTTCCATCGCAAAGGCCGGTATCACCACTATTCTGAATGCGCGAACATCAGTCTTGGCTGCTGCCAATCCTATCTTTGGTCGGTATGATGATATGAAGACTCCTGGAGAAAACATCGACTTTCAGACTACTATTCTGTCACGTTTTGATATGATTTTCATTGTCAAGGATGACCATAGCCGCGAGAAGGATGAGACTATGGCCAAGCACGTTCTCAGTATCCAGATGAATGGTAGAGGCGCCGAGGACATGACTGAAACCGAAATTCCCATCGACAAGATGCGACGATACATCACCTACTGCAAGACGTGAGTTGCAATTCCAACCTTTACAATCTTGTTTTTTTATACTGATATCCGACAGACGCTGTGCACCCAGACTAAGTTCCGAGGCTGCTGAAAAGCTTTCTTCTCACTTCGTCTCTATCCGACGCCAGGTCCATGCTGCTGAGATGGAAGCCAACACACGTTCCTCTATTCCCATCACAGTCCGTCAACTTGAGGCTATCGTTCGTATCACTGAGTCTCTTGCTAAGCTCACCCTTTCACCCATCGCCACCGAAGTACATGTCGACGAGGCCATTCGACTGTTCCTGTGCTCTACAATGGATGCCGTCAACCAGGGCAGCAATCAGGGGAGTCGCGAGTTGAACGATGAAGTTAACCGCCTTGAGACAGAGCTCAAACGTCGCTTGCCTATCGGTTGGAGTACTAGCCTATCTACACTTAGGAGGGAAATGGTCGAGGGCAAAGGATACAGCGAACAAGCGTTGAACCGAGCGTTAATGGTTCTTCAACGGAGAGACACGATCATGTTTAGAAACCAAGGTGCTCAGGTGTATAGGAATGGAGCTTAATGTGGCGATAAACACGGGTAATGTAAAGGCTTGTTTGTCAATTTCGACAGATGTCTTGATGGTAGACTGC
The DNA here is from genome assembly GCF_013396195.1 of Fusarium tjaetaba. Classification (NCBI taxonomy): domain Eukaryota; kingdom Fungi; phylum Ascomycota; class Sordariomycetes; order Hypocreales; family Nectriaceae; genus Fusarium; species Fusarium tjaetaba. Next base: position 22,863 of record NW_023501668.1, on the reverse strand, counting down.
GTTAATGAGTAATGAGGCGAGATCATTATGACTATTTTGTATGACCAACCTAATTACAAAGATAATCCAGTCTAAGCGTGTTCCTCGCGAACGCTTTGATGTCCTAACCATGATGTGATATGCCTCGAAAAAGTCGGGATCCTCGTAGAATATTCCTTTCTTTTTTGTTTTAAAAAGGAAAAAAGAAAAAACAAGCATTGGACAGAGAGATTGAGAGATGAATGAGGGTTAGGGTGGTAAAGCGTATAAAACCAGAAGCACACTGCGCTTGATATTAACATTTCCCAGCAGCTTGCCATAAGCAAAGTGATGCTGACCAAGGGATAGAGCTCAATCTCAAGTGTATAGATTGCAATCAAGCGAAAAGGTAGTAGAATAAAAATTATATTTACGTAGTTGCACCTCCAGAGCCACCTCCAGAGCCACCACCAGCGCCATCCCCCGAACCGCCAACATTGATTGTATTATGTTGATTCTATTCACTGTTTAAGCCTCTGTTTGAAAAGCTAAATGCTCGATAGCCCCGAATAAGACTGACGGCGACCAAAAAAAAATATATTGATTCTATATATATGTTAGCATGTAGCTCTCAATCCTGTAGCAAGCTTGTATGTATTGTTTTACTTACGGTCATGCCGATTGATGCTTTGACGACGGAATGTGTGATGCTGATTGATGCTTTGACGACAAGAATGTGTGATGCCGATGGGTGCTTTGACGACGGAATGTGTGATGCCGATTGATGCTTTGATGATAAGCATTATGACTCGGCGGCCAATCGTTCATAGCGACGTCGCTTTTTCATCTTTCGATGGGATGCCGATGGATGCTTTGACGACGAATCTGTGATGATTTTTTGATATAAAAGAGGAAGCCATGAGCGGGTTATGCGCAAGTGCACGTGATTCCCTATTTTCAGGTACCAGCAGAACGTTTTGGCAAAAGCGATAGCCAGTAAGGTATGCTACCAGATTTATTATGATAGGCAGTACAGTATATCTATTATATTTCTTGTTAATTGAGGGGAATATTCATATTAAGGAATTAGTATGCTTCACAATCCTAGCTAACTGTGATTATCACGAATTTATATATGTTGGTGTTTTATGTTGAAAATTTAAGCTTTCTAAACTTACAGGGTCCAGCACGGGAGATGTGTCGCTAAAACCTCGTCAATGCAGGTACCCGAGGTACTTCTCAACTGAGCCTAACGAGCCACTGAAATTATCAAAACCATCACAGAGAGCCCTTATCCCTTGTGGCTGAACTGGTGGGTAGCTTTCCCCAAGCAGAGGATTGATCTTGGTCATTGAGCCAGGTGTTGGGAATGGCCCGGACGTGGAAACAAGTGTGCCTCCCTAAGATGCCCAGGTGTTCAAAGAAAAAGATCTGCTCAACAATCACTTACCGAGGTCTCACTACGCTGGTCGCGTATTAGCCGATCTAGGTAGTTATCCGAATTCTATTTTAAGAGAAAACACGAATCAAGCAGAATGACAGAGGCGCAACGAAAGGGGAAGGGGCGGCCATAACAAATTCAGATCTTGGTTTGGATAGAACCCAGCCATGTTAACACGCGGTGCGAGGTTTGATTCATCAACGTTACCATTACTCCTGCTCAGAGCTGCCACTAGAATACATTTGACCGCATCGTGCAATTGGACCATACAAGACTTTTTGCTCCTACATCGGCTCGTTTTTGGAACCAAACCCACATCTGGACCAACACCCACTGCGCACAGAGAAATTCAAATCTTACCAACCTTGAGGTTGCTTTCTACAGGTCGGGCGACAATGGCCATCGGGTGTGTTAAGGCCCAGATCCCTATCTCGTGAGACGTCGATATATACTTATCACACATTTGAGAAAAGGAGATAAGGAATACTGGTGCACTAGTGCCTCATTGAATAGACTTGCTTGTGTGAGTCTTTGTTAAGCTGCGGCGAAGAGCATTGCTCGCCCGTCGCTCCAACTCGGCCTGATGAACCTCCTGAGCCGCCTGATCCTCCGTGATCACCTCGTGCTTCGTGCGCATCTTTTGAAGGACGTTGGCAGCCTCTGTAGCGTACTCGCACTTCATACGGATGGTTTCCCCGTATTTGTAGAACAAGAATGGGAACGGAACACAAGCGACAGCCAGGAAGGCAGGAATCGAACTGGCCCAATGAGTTCCGAGGTTTTTGTACATATATGTCGTGAAGAGGGGAAAGGCAGCGCCAAAGAGGGAACGCAGGATCGAGTTTGCAGCTAATACTGAAGCAGCAAAGATGACATCTGATTTAGTTAGAAAACCTCGGATGGGCTGAAAGACACGAGAAGCATTGCTGCAAGAAGACTCACATGAATCGACGAGGTAATTTAGAAGTGAAAGAAAAACTGAAACCAAGCCGCAAGCGAAAAACGCTGAGCCTATGATAGACACGATCCAATGCACATCTTTGCCATTTGTCCAGGCAAACCAGAAGAGGCCGACTGGAATAAGTATTGAGCCGATAAGTGAAGGGGGCAGCCTAGCTTCAGGAAGTGCATGACCGCCTGCGGCTTCCGCAGCCCGGGCGTATCGTTTATTGTCCAAGATAGTCCCAGTAACTGCAAATAGCATTCCCACAGCGATGCCAGAGAAAGCAAGCCCTCCGATTCCTGGACTCCATCCGCGACCTTGCTGAAAGACGATTGGGAAGGCAGCAAAGCAGAGGTATAGTGTTCCATAGATGATGGCCATATACAGTGAGGTTAGTAGAACAATGGGTTCTTTAATTAGCAGGACCCAGGGGCGAAGTATCGCAGTCTTGAATTGTGTGGTAATAGTAGTGTGAGGACGACCAACATCCAACTTGGAGATATAAATCTTCCCCGTCCTTTTGGAAAGGACGGCTGCTCGGCGACGCAAGAGATAGGGGGCATAGGTTTCAGGTATCACCAGTGAGTTAACGATCCATACAACACCGGTGAAGATTGAGGTCATTCCCATCACCCAGCGCCAGCCTTCGCTCTCGCCAAGAAACCCGCCAGCAATGGGGCCTGTTTTGGAATAGTCAGCGTCTTCTTCGCGATACCGAGAGCCTTGAGGTTTGTGTGTCGAACTCTGCGTAGGGGGGTGGCCTACCAATAGTAGGGCCCAGGAAAGGGGCCACGGCAAAGAGAGCGGTAGCGAGTCCTCGATCTCGAGCTTCGAACATGTCAGCAATAACACCGCCCGCGTTGCTCAATGGCGATGATCCAAAAGAGCCTGCAAAGAAACGAAGGACTATCAAGGCCGCTATGGTCGGGGCACCTGCCGCACCTGCATTGAATGCGGTCAAGGCCATAAAAGAGACAAAGAATGGGATTTGTCGGCCATAGAGCTCTGAGATATCTGTTAGTCAGTCACCTGCCAAGAAGACCTTCTCTGCCTTCGCAAGGCCCTCGCTAGGTTTGGGTAGTCTAACCTGAAAGAGGTGCCCACATCAGGGGTCCAACAGCAAAACCAAGGACGAACATGGAAACACCAAGTATAGCAACTTCGGTTGAGACGTGGAAGTGCATCAAGATGGATGAAAGGCCTCCAGAGTATGCCGTACTGGCGAAGGTAACGGCCAATGTTGCTATGGCCTGCAAGATTGTAATAAGCCACTTCTTTGACGGTGAGAAGTTCAATGCATTTCGATTGTCGTTGGGAAGGAACTCAACAAGATATGGTGAGTCTTCTGTTCCATGACCAGGGTAGTTGTGGTTAAGAACAGCGTCAGTAAGGCCGGCTTGGTCAAGAATAAGATTGAAGTGTGAGGTCTCGGCATTTATCTGCTGTGACTCGACGTCGGTTGCATTGGCTATTGTTGAAGAAGATGAAGAGGTAGGAGGCTGCAGCTGTGTAGCGACCGTCATGATGGCGATGTGTGTTCCAGTCTTACAATTGTGTGACGCCGCTCACGGAAAAGTATAGACAGTCATGAGCCGAACAAAGTTCAATATAAATAGTCGTGTCTTATTTGGGTGTACACCTTAGGTCGGTACACTAACATCTAATCTCGCAGGTCAAGAGCTAGAATCAGAGCAACTAAGAACGGCACATGCCAAGGTATTATACCCATCTCAGATAGATCTTCGTCTTGTCAGGTCCCTATTCAGATTCACGGCCCATCTTCCTTTCTTTAGACCAGGGAGCGTTAGAGCGTATGTGCAGACTGTTATCCTACGTGACACGGGTCGGCATATGCTCTATCAGTTGCTTTTAGGCACGAAGCATTTAGCAAACACCAATGAATGCCACACACGGGTACTAGGTAGCAACCATCAAGCCTTCCAATCAGCCGAAATCCGTTTGAATCCCGTCCCCAAGCTCATTTTCCCTGTAGCTGCACCCGCTCGTGTAACATTTTGTCTAGCATTTGGCCAGCCTTGAGCTGAGGACTGGAGGCCCAACAGGACGGATTTGCATACGACAACCGACAATGTAGTTCCCTTCCAGGGCTTCTGATCGTCTATAGACTATTTCGGCGATGGCACTCTGTCAAACACGTCTCGACCCCATCGGGAGATATCAGGCTGACTTTGATGAACACATATAGTTAGGTAGGCTATTAATCGCAAATCAATCGAGCCGAACCCCGCCAACCTTATTTGACTAATGATAAGCAGTTAAGGTTTTGCTATCATAATGTGGTATATTAGTTTATCATCGGCCCTCGGCGTCTTCAACATCCGTTTTGTCGTCCGCGATTCGGATTCGCACGAGCCGGTGTATTCTTTTGAGCCCCATTATATAATTCTGATCAATGAGACGGAAACTCAACTCGAAGCCTGGACTCAACGATACCGTTTGATAGTTTCTCGAACTATTACGCCTAGTAAATCCAACAGTGCCCCCGGGTTGATCTCAGTCCATCAGATCAAGTCGAGAAGATGGATGAGATGCTTGGCGGCAGAGTGCGCCGCGATGTGATGGTTGCAACACGGTGACGTACTAAACTCTTGATATGAAAAAGAAAGCAAACGGGGTTCGGATTCATCCAGACAACCGCCTGCCGATCAGGATAAAAAGTTGTGGAGGCATATTCACGTAGGATGGATGGAATCACCTGATACCATGCTGTCTTTCGTCCTTTAAGTTATCCCCTATTTTTCGTCCTTGATTGAGGAGGTGCAGATTCAATCCGCTAGGAGCCGTTTGTCGTCAGGGATCAGATCTCGGTGGCTGTGACATCACGTCTTGCGGCCTGCCAAAAGAAATACCCTGCGCTTTCCAGAGCTGCCGGTTTAATCTTCAAGGCCTTCCCACTCATCTTCGTCTGTGCAAGCTCCTTGACGTGCATCAAACGCGATCTGACGAGCATTGAGATCATGTGCTGCAGTGCTGCTAGTACTCTCGCTTTGTGAATCCTCATCTTCCTCCTCATCCTCATCCACATCCACACCCTCTTCTTCTTCCTTTCTATTACCACTGTTATCATCTCTTGCCGTTAAAGAGACATGCTCACCAGTCGTTTTCAAGACTGGCATACCGAGCATGTCACGAATGATCACACCATTATCGCCTCGCACGTAAGGACCCTCGTTGTCGCTGGTCCCGAACTTTTGTACATCGGGCCTCACGAAACCAGCCACAAAAAAGCCCATAACACCTTGCCCGTCATCTTTATAGGAGCGAATGCAAGCTTCTGCTATATCTTCGTCACCTCCACATGCTTCAGGCAGTCCTCGGACGGGCCATTCTCTCAGACCGGAAACTTGATCTTTCCGCAACAGGATGCGCCAACCCCTTTGCTTCGCAATGTCGGATTCGAGAGCTCTCATGACAACACGCTCGTTTTCTTGCATGTGGACTGAACAAGTGGAGTATGTGATTCGTTTTGCTGATGGAAATTTGAAGGCGTGTAATAGAAGCGTTAGTTGAAAAGAAGAAAGCGCCTCCAAGCGTGTTTCTAAATCCTTCTTCGACTTGATGGCTGTCTCGTTACCGTCATCATCTATCATGATTCTGTCCTCAGTTGCCACTGTCTGCTCATGTTTCCTTTTGCGTCCGTTTTGCTTTACTGTCGGACCCTTTCCTGTGCTATTAATACCTTCTGGCAGTTGAAGGTCCGGCATCGAGTCTCGTCCGACAATTCCACTCCCTGAGCAACTTGGGTCCAGTAGCAAAGCTCCGACGGACTTGTACTTCTCTGCCATAGGGTCGACTTGTAGGAAGTCTTGTCCAAATCCAATCTTTGTCATAGGCTTTGAACCTGCAATTTTGACCATTTTCTCCAAAGTTTGTGCTCGTCGAGAGTCTTTTTCGAATGCATAGATTGTCTGCTCTGACGTACTGGATTCGGGTCTATGTTCTTTGAGGATCGCTGCCAAGTGAGTTGTCTTATTGCCAGGAGCAGAGCATGCGTCGATCAGGTCACCATCCTCTACTCTGGGATCTAGAAGATAAGCAGGGAAACAAGAGGCTTTATCTTGTAGAATGATTTTGCCCGTTGTGTACGCCTCGGATTTTGTGAGATCTGTCCCTGCAGTGATGGCCAAGAGGTTTGGCACATGTGGGTCGATGTATATGAGCCTTCCAGTGTTCGTGACGACCTCCTTGATGGATGTGGCTCTAGTGTACTTGGAGAACGTCGTCTCCAACTGTTCTTCCAGTGTACTCTTTACAGCATTGACACGAACCCAGCGAGGGTAATTCGCTTCTTCGCCAGCGCATTGTCTCTCAACTTGCTCTCTCAAAGCCTCGAGTGTTGGCATCTTTCTCCGAAGCCGCGCGAGCTTGAACTCTGAGCTGATGCGTCCTTTGTGCCTCTCAATTGATGCACGAAGCCCATGGCCTTGTGGAAGAGCAATTCCCTTCTTGGCCAATAAAAGGTCATGGACAAGAAGTAATGACAACGTCGGGGTCAGCTGCGTGCATGATTCAGTATAGACGTTCCATAGTCTTATGTAGGGTCGGGATGCAAACCTTGCGCTCAAGTTTCAGAAGTTCTGATCTCTCAATCACTTCTTTCAGAATGATGCTCCATTTGCAACTTTCTAACACCAAGGCAAAAACTTGGGTTGGTGCGGATTTAAGGTTTTTTTTCTTGAAAACACGCGACTTGAGACTGCCACCTTCAGACGACGATCCCGCTAGGATCTCTGCTGCCTCATGATAAAGAGACATTTTCAATGTGGTTTTGGGAGACCAAGAGTCGTGTGGTGAAGAAGAAAATGTAAGAGAGAGAAAGGCTGGACGTTCGTCCAATTTCCAACCGAACTTTAGCCGACCAGCAAAGTTATTAGTTATAAGTGTACTACTGTATCTGGTGTGCTTTGAGGAAGGGTTTTCGGAATGCGACTGGACGAAAGTAAAAATACAATATGGCACAATAATAGCTTAGAGCAACTGAGGATATACGGAGACTGTTGTAGTATTGTTAAGTTCAGAGTCCAAACTCCTAGGCTGACAACAGATTCCGCAATCGAGCAACATGGTTACTAGTAGGATTAGAAACGGGCGTGGCTACTATGCCGATGATACTTTTGATCACTTTTGTGTGCTGAGGTTCAATGTATTTTGCATATGCCCTGGATTCATGACGGGCAAAAGATGTGCGCTCGAGCGCTTTGGGCCCTTGGCAAGCAAGGTATGTCCTCCATAAATGTACACGTGTAGAAGCGAATCATCCAACAACTTTCTTCCTCCCCCTTAATTCTGTTCCCTTGCACCACGCAACTTGAATCAAAATACCTGTCCATGAAATCGCCAACCTTATATTCTCCGGTCTAAGGAAGCGAAGTGGTCACTGGACCCCTATACAAGATGCTCCGTAGATGCACCATCACAAGAAATGAGAAAAAAGCTTTCTGCCACCTAGACCTGCCATTCAAAGTAGGCTACTAGCAGATCGAGTTCGCCAGTAAGCAATGGTTAGCGACGGAGGTGGCTACGGCGGCGGAGATGGTTGTGTCCATTGCCATGGTGGTAAGCATGTCGTCGAACATGATCTCTCTTGTAGCTAGGAGTGCCAGCCTCAGTCTGGACAGGCAGACTGGCTGTCTGCGTGACTGTCACGGTGTTCCAGACTGTATGAACTCTAGTCTTACACTTCTTGGGCTTTTCGGGCTTGTCGAAGACGTCGGTTGGCTTGGGGACACTGGAGAAAACATCGGTTGCTTGAGCAGCCGCCTCAGACACAGCTGCAGGGTTGGAAGGTAGAGTAGGCTTTGGAGCAACTGGTTCCTCATGGACATCAGTGGCATCAGAAGCTGGCTTGGTGTAGCCGGGGAGTTCAGCGGCAGTGGTCTTCTCCCCAGAAGCCGGTTTGCTGGCGGAGGATTGGGCAGAAGGCTTGCTGGGGCTACTCTCCTTGTCGCCGCCGGAGGGCATTGAAGGGGCCTTATCGCCATAAGAAAATCCACTCAAAGGGTTGTTTCCAGGAAGCTTGCTCAAGGTGCCAGTAATCTTTTCATCGACCTCGGACTCAATGGTGCAGTCGCCTTTGTTGAGGCCGTAAGTCAGGCCTGGGCAGTGGTCCATACCCTCGGTACCGGCGTTACATGTGTCAATGATATGCTGGAGGAGGTCTTCGTCCCAACCGGCCATGAAGTCGGCATGGCTGCTGTATCCAGTAACGTCGCCATTGGAGAAGACGAAGGGCTGCTTGCCCTCACCCTCAGTCCAACGGCCAGTAAATTTGTCGGTGCGCCAGTAAGCCTCGTAGAAAAGGTGAGGAACGTGAATCCAACCCTTAGGGCAGTCGAGATAACCGTCATTGTCCTCGGGGTAGGCCATGTTGTTCTTGAAGTCGGTGAGGCCAGCCTCGGGATTGTAACATGAGGGGAAGTGGACATCAGCTCGAAGAGGGGAATATTTGCCATCACAAGTTCGATCAGGGAACCCGACACCCTCACCCTTGTTGACAGGATCACCTACACCAGCCATCTTGCCATCAGACTTGGCATCCCAAGATGGGAGCGTGTAATCGTTGTTCAAGCGGGGGCAAGTCATTCTGGCAGGATTGACAGGACCTTTTGAAGGGTCAAGGTTAGGCTTGCTGCCAGCCTTCGGCATGGTACGGGTCATGGCATCACCAGCAACGATCTGGAGACCAACAGGGAAAGGCTTGATATCATCGTGTGTCTTCTCGAAGCTGTTCTTTGTCAGTAATGTGCGCAAGACAATCCGTTAATTGGGCAAGTGAAGGGCTTGAGTGGCGCAATGAGACAAGGCAGTGAGTGCTCTTACAAGTAGTAGGCATTGAAGTAGTCGAACTCCACATCTTCAAACTCTCCAGATTTGGGGTCATGGAAGTAAAGAGTGGGAAACCAGTAGTTACTGTTGTCGCCCTTGACAAGCGCATTGCTGCACTTTGACTTCTGGAGATCCTTTCCGGTCGCCTTGGTGCTGAAGCCACTGCCACCCATGATGTGGTGGACATGAGTGGAGGTCTGGCCAGGGAAGAGGATGGGATCCATACGACCTCTAGTGAGCTGATCGTTGGTGAAGCGCAAGACGGCGAAGGTGCCCGTCTCGTGAGCAGCAGAAGCGGCGCCGACGAGGACCGCAGCGGCGGTAGCGAAAGCGGACTTCATTGTGATTGACAATGGCAAATGGTGTTTAAAAGTATCGAGCTAATATTTTAGCCGCACGGAATGATCTTCGACGGCGGAGTAGGAAACGATGTTAATGCTAGCGTTGAGATCTCTGGGATTCTGGGCGCTGAGAATGAAACCTGCTTCTTCTTCAAGAGGAAGCAGACAAGTGTAAAGCGGGGGGGCACGAAGGTGATACCGGAGCACCTGTGAGAAGAAAGAATGTTTCGCAACCGTCCAGTCACTACGTTGAGTGCAAGTGAATCAGAGATGACGGATAGATCGTGGTGGTTGACAGTGAAAAAGGAGGGTAATAAACAGTTCAGAGAAAAAAGAAAGGTCTGAAGCTGCTCCGAAGAATGAATAAGTGAGTGAGTAGAAAAATGAGAGGACGTGTCCAGCAGTGCAGTGTACGAGGGAAAATAAGTTAAATAAGAAAAAGAGCGTGTGGAAGGATAAAGAGAAAGAAGTATGTTGGACGAGGATCAGAGGTGAAGGTCTTTGTGTGAACGGGGGCCAACCTGGGCTGAATCCTTTAGGATCCATCCGTTCATTCATTCGCCGCAGCTGCCAACACTGCACTGGCGCACAGCGTATGCTATAATCAGCACTGCACTGGCCTTGTCACTGCGGCCATTTAGACATGCTCTAAGCGCGTGCACGTCCATCATTGGTTTCTTGGCCTTCTGGTCATTGAGGCATGTCTATTTGATCAAAGGATTATGGTGATGGAGTCTATGGGCGTGGCGAGCTACTATTCCCCCGTTTTTACTAACGGCCGGGCCTAATTCAGGGGTCGCCCAAGGCGCCAGACGTTTTCGGAACTTTCTAGTGTAGCAAAATGGTGAAAGAGGACTGGCTACAACGATTCAAGCCACATCTAAGGGCCATGTGTAAAATAATGCTTGGAAACCTTGATTTTTGGGCTCGACGTTGTCACGATAGGAGTTGTGTCGGATGAAACAGACAAGAGCTGCATCAGCAATGAGCGCTAATGTCCAGAAATACCATTGGATGTGTGTTCTTGTTTTTCATAGGGCTGGGCAGAATCTATTGCAGCCCACACCTATGCGTACCTGCATCGAAAAACCTCATTCGGTGGATGGCGGCTGGCGCCCGGGTTAGTAGATGATGGACAGGGGAAATTGGCAGGGACCGTGAATCACAGTTCGCCCCTAGGTATTCGTATGTAATAGGAAAATAACGGCCCACCAATAAGTGAATGTTCTTCATAAGTACATACCTAGAGGTAAGGTAAGGCAGATAGGCGGTAACGACTGCAAGCAGTGTACAACAGATATGCGCTGGCGGTTGGTGTGACTTGGTTCCGCCGCAGTCATGTCTGATTGGTAGTGGTGAAATTGATGAGCTGCAGTCCGTATTTCTGCACTCCGGCTTCATCTGCGGTGATACATTGATTCATGAAGATGTTTGCTTCAAATGATCATGCGCTAGAACCACAGTCGCGATTCAAGCTGCACAACCGTTACTCCTCGTTTTCTACACACAAAGAACAGAAAAGGTTCAGAATAATGAGGACCGGCCCGCCAGATCTTGGAGATTACAGGGTCACACCCTAAAGTGCCTGCAGATCGTGACCTGGTCTGAAACAGCAGGGATCTAACTGGTTTTGCAGGGGCAAAGCCATGGGCTTAATCTGGATGATCGAGATGGTCCTTGGGCGATCAACGGCTATAACCATTGACGGTTAGTTCACTTGATGAGAATCTGATAGTCTTTTGTTATATGTTGTCACCACCTCATTCTCAACAGCAAGGTTCACAATTTGTCAACCTTCAATCCGTAGGACAGGCTGTTCTGGGCAACACAGGAAACCTCAGGCTGATCCTTGTACCAATACTTGTGGCCGCGAAACGGAGCGGGTGTTTCAACCCTGGAGCAACCTGGACTGGGGTCAGACAAACAAACAGTGTATCCTTGCCTTCACTCAAAGACCTTTTCGTTATCGTTTCCCTCCGTTGAGCCTCCAAGCGGTATCCGAATATGACTTATAAATCGCGTGTTATGGGTTGCGCCACCAACTCCTAGCAAGAGGTCGAACACCGTGGGATTGTTCCAAGCTTTTATAGAGCATCTCGCAGTGGCTTCTACCTTTCTCAATGTCTTGACTGCTGACTACATAAGCTCCACCAGAAGGACCTGAAACGCGCCAGGATTCTCCCTGTTTTTCCATCAAGGGAGCTTTATCAACGGCCAGCGTCTCTTCAACACCTCAATTTGTTGAATTAAACATCTACGCTATGCCAAAGATTATTGAAAGAGAAACTCTCAATAAGTCTATTTAGCTGGCTCCTATTGGTTAATGCGTACAATCCCTCTGTAGCCACTCTTTACCCTCACCACCAGCTGCCACTTGGGAATTAATGTCTCTTCTCCTAATCTCCTTTATGAGCGCAATGTGAGCCATGGAACATCCGACTATTCCATAAGTGATTGTGAGGTTTTGCTCTTTAGTTTTATCGAATTCATCCATCTCCAGGTGCGTTAAGAATTCAGTAACCATCCACTGGCTAATGTTATGGACTTTATTCAGTTGAAGCAGTGGAAATGTATTACCAATATTCTCAGCCATGACCAAATCAACTTCGGAAGGAATTTCAATACCTCTGCTTAGAGGGATCTACCTAAAGGAGCATCCGATAAATCACTGGTCTTTACACCAATGTGAGGATGGAGGCGCTGAGATCCAACTCGCCATTCACCTATCTGATGAGCCTATATCTACAGTTTTTCTTGATTCTTGGCTAAAAAACTACTCGATGGCGGTCACCCGGTTGTTTATTAATATCTAGAGTCTCTGGTTAATCCTTTCAAGATGTCGCAAACAACTAGGCCCGTTTACCAATGTGTGGGCTTTAATGATAGGTCATATGTCAATCCGTCATCCAGATACATACAGTACCTCAAAGAAGGCAACTTGAGCCGTGACTTTATCGTCATTCTAAACATGCTTCAAGGTGTACGAAAGTCACACATGCTAGGCAAATGGATGCAGGTAGCCGCCACCTTGCTTCTGATCTTTAATTGACCAGAAAGTACCTAGTTAAGCCATTGTATTCAACCCTACGCCCACGTCAAGTCCAGAAGGAAACTTGGAGAAGAGATCGAACGGTACGTCTTTCTGATCAACCACAAATGTATTTTTGTAGCCCAGCGTGAACACCAATGTTCTGCATTGAATGGTTATGTCTGTGCCACTCAAAAAAGTTTCAATGTTCATTTGTCCGATGCTGTGTATTATCTACCCTGTATACAGCAAATGATGCTGAAGGTTCAAGTCCAGAGTGCATCATAATAAAACTCTGATTATTGCAGAGAGGTTGTTTTTTCAAGTTTTGCTGTTGGTAGAATGTGACAGCTGGCCTTGTTACCATAAATGGCGAGCACCTCAGACCGTGGTGGGTTGTTATGAGTTCAAAGTCTGCTATGAGAACAGATCCGTAGTCGTGTTTTCTAAGATCAACTCCACCGTAAGCTTCATAGAGTCTGCTCCTTCAGTAGGCATTGTCATCATCATTGGGAACATGTTCTTCGGTGTCAAGTTCATAAACCGTTAGCCACGAAACCAGGATTGATGCTTGAAAGATCAAGCGATACCTAGAAAACCTGTGATCTCTGCTCCCAATTTTCTCAGGATTTCCAGTTCAAAGTTTTGTTCCGTCCGTTTGACGAGTGAGAACATAATCCAAGCCACCAACACACTAATTCATGGCATTGAAACCACAGAGATTCCCGGTGTAGTACTGGACCAGTTATGAGCCCACATGAGGTTTAATACTGCACATATAATTTGCTGGAAGAGCGTTTCAATGGTATGAACCCCTAAACATCTGTTAGCTACGTTCTCATGTAAGCCTGCATTCTTCGGAGATATGCTTGTGACCTGTTGGTTTTCTACGACTGACGGGCGATATCTCCCTTTTTCTGTATAAGCTCTCTCGAGAGTTATCCGATGTTTCATACGAGGCCTTTTCTCATCGTTATGCGGAGGTTGCAGATCGGCGCCAAAGTCCAAGGACAAATCGTCTCATGGGCACAACCAAACGCTTGCCAGAAGTAATTTTTACGCCAGTGTGCATAAAAGCAAAGGCTGTGGGAAATCTCGATATGGAGCCGCTCCCATCGAAACGGACAGCCAATTTACAATGCATTCTGAGACAACCTCAGTTAACATCGTCAGAAGCACGTAATCGGTAATCCGTGGCGTACGGGAGGGACACTAGGGCTGCCGGTTTGTTCCAAATGGGTTTGCTTGTGACATTGCATGCGGAAGACTGAGCCGTGTGGTAACATGATAAACACAATCTTCCCTTACATGCTTTGCCCAGTAGACCCATAAGATATGTCAGGAGGCTGAGCCAGTAGCTAGATGTGTTGGCCTTTTGCACTGTTGAGTACGTACGAAATAAGTCGTTAAAACTTCAAAGCGCTTTGGAAAAGACCACCGCTTTGCTCGCATGCCAAGCTTTATGATCTGATCCAGCATCCACTCCGTTAACAGGGCCACGATAGGAGAAGTTAGAAAGGCGAAGAGAATGAATCGAGTTCTAGGCTTCAGCAATAGGACTCTGAGAGTATTTTGGGCTCTGGAATATCAAAGATTGATAATTCGATGTCGGCTAACGCAACGTTGACAACAAATTTTTTGTTGCTAGTGAGCTCGATTCCTCACAAAATCGATCAAGACACCGTTAGAAATCCCTGAGAGTCGGCAATGCCAGAAATGGGATAGTACCATGCTATTCATGTGTAGGAAAGACACGTCTACTGCATGTACCATGTTGAGCTGAGGCTTGCATGGTGAGGGGCGGCGACAAGAGGGATGAGTTGCTGGATCAAAGATGTGTCTTAAAACCTTGTGTCTTACTCCGGGCCTTGGCATGATCGGCAATGACAGTGATTCAGAAAACACATGCCAGATTTGCCCCTGTTTGTCACTCACATATCATCGATCAGTGGAATGTTATAGCACGATTGCTCCGGAGAAATACCTTCAATGCCTTGCTCCAGTGCAGCCTGAGCTGGAAACAACGAAAATTGTTCGTAAGAGCCGTTTTCTTATACAAGTCTTAATGCCTCACTTTTTGTATGTATTTGATACCGTCGTCAAGGTACGAGATCGAGTGCCGTATGATATTTGCCCTCAATGAAGCAATGTAGTACTCTCATAGACTCGTAATGACAAGCGTTCTCCGAATTCACTAGTCGACTGGCTCACACCAGATCAGACAACGGAGCCTTCAAGATATCCAGTAGATGCGGGAGCTTGCGTAGTTCCCGCACCAGACTCAACCACGTTTTGGTGGTGGCTATGTTTGTATGTACTGTATATATCGTCACGGGTCGTAGTCTCATGGCAGCCCAGTCTAAGGCGGGTAGTCCCAAGCCATCGCTTAGCAGCAGAGCCTATCTCCGGAGTACATGATCTGGGGGACAGAATAATAGTAGAAGTTGGTAGTATGAGGCCTAGTGATATTCTAACAACGATGGACTATTGAGCAGCGACTGAGAATGTTTAGAATGTTTAATCAATTCTACCTAACATTCACTAATCCAGTAGATGTGCATTTAGCAAGGACAGCCGTCTGGGGGAAAAAGCTGATACGCCAATTTTGGCATCTGTGAACGTGAGCTAGATAGCTCACTTTTAGTGCGACAAACTCTATTCTTCTGAGATGGTTCAGCATGATGCTAGACTACCTAGTTGTCGATCAACTCAGCGAAGTGGTGTGATGTCAATCTCCTGGATGCCATTCTAGTAGTCAGTTGGGCGACCAAAGAACGTTGAGCTTAACGACAAAAGATAACACTGCTAGGTCACAAAATTTTCATCGTCAGTTTCTTTGTTCACGAAATCTCACTTTGACATCTTAACAAGTACTAGTCAGTTAACTTGACCGATCACATTCAACAAGTTGCACGCATTTTGCCTCATCTACACAAGGCTCCTTGATCCAGAGCTTGCATTAGAAACATAAAACCTCCCAGCGAGCGTTCGTGCATTTAAAGTTGATGAGAAATAAACTATTGGGTAGCTTTCTTCTTGGACGCCCACGGAAACATCTAGTTAGGACCCAAACGCTATACTGGAATGCGACTATAGCTTACTACTCTTCCTCAATCATCCCAATCTGGTCATGACCCGAGGAGGTGTTGGGACAGACCCAGAGGCCATGAAAAGGAGTAACAATCATGTACCTGCAGTAACGAGAGTATCCTCCTGACTACAAGGAACAAGGCAACCGGCTATTGCTAAGGTTGCTGTTCACAGAAGCGTGATATACAAACCCTATAGGTTGGGGTTAGACTTCTTTACTATCATGCCTCGGCAGACAAGTGTGATCTGGTCCGTTGAGTCCTATATAACCATTCTTAAGAAGAGTCGCGATTTGTGACGGGCATTCTAGGTACTTAGCGACAACAAGGGAACATGCAAGAAGAGAGAAAGAACAACTGTTCTCGTTATTCTACAAGTTGTGATATGGGGAACAGTGCCCCTTCTCAACATCAGCTTATATACTGAAACTCTTTTGATTGAAGCATGCCTTGCCGAAGCAAAGGTAAACCAATGGTATAATGAGCACATCAGAACGGCTTTCATCCTGTAGCGCAGTATATAAACACCCAGGTAGCATCATCAATCAATATAGCGCCATATTGTCCCATCCGTGTTCGTATATGACCCAGACCTTGCCTGCCTTGAAAACACATTGAACGCCCTGTATATTATATGCTGCGTGTTCACTGTCGTGCCGAACGGCGTCGCCGCTTTCCTTGCAACGTAGCCTCGCCCTCATCTTGCTCTCCATCGCTTGAATCGTCGTGACTCCTGATGTTTTTGGACCGGTCATTTCCCTTCTTGATAGAAATAATACAGCCTTGCTCTTTAAGTCGCTTAGTTAACTTTGTGCTGGCCTGCATCCCAGGAAAGTCCTTTGCTGTATAAACAGTGAAAACTTCGCTCTGGGCGGTGACCAAAGTCGGAAAGCGCTTCACCTCTTTTGCACGGATTGGGTCAATTTTGACTAAGGTGAAATGAAGGCGAAATGAGCCAGGAGTTCTGCAGGATAAGTCTGGAAAGCAGAAGAAGCAACCCTCCTCGCCATGTTCATCCTTGCCGACAAACGGGGCACTGACTAATAAGCCCATGAGTCGGCGCTGTTGCCGATACTCTTCAGGCATGAATGACGCATCACAAGACCCAGATTCATCGAAAATAGAGCAACTCATCACGTAGTGGGGATAGCGCAAATGTTTTCCTATCTCTTCTTTCGTGAGACTGTCATCTTTGATGAGAAGCTGAACGATTGGCGGCGGATCGATAACTCTCCGATCTCTCTCCCCAAATCCACATGATCGAGCCGCAATCGGTTGCTGTCGTATCTGGAGGTTGAAGCGGTTGTCGGATAAGCGATCGTCCACGCTCGTCCTACTGCGACTTCTCTCGCCAGTAGTAAGAATGTCGGCTATCCTCATAGGATCAGGCCGTGGTCCAGTTGGGGATACCATAGGACTATTCGAATCAGGTGGTCTACCATTGGTTGTAACAGGCGGATTGAAGTGATACTCTGTGAAGGGTGACACGGCACACATATCGATTGATGGCCTATGCTGACCATGCATAGAGGTGGGCGGTTGATCCTCTGACACTGAGTGCGGTCTCGGCGCATACACTGGATGGCGGCCTTGCGCGTGGTCCAGCATTTCGCTATTCCGTTGAAGAATGGCAGATGGAGCTTGGAGTGGACCGGCTTGCTGTCCGGTTGTATAGTCAGTAGCATATAGCCCAGATTGTGGACGAGAATGAGGAGGATGAGGTTGGTTCTGAGGCACAGAGCCTGGCATCCCATCCAATTGGTAACCATGGCCAGTTCGAGGGTGTTGATGCTGCAGCAGCTGTGAAGGACGACGAGGATCGGGCCCTGCGGTGAGTTGGCCGGCCGGGGAATACAGGTGTTGGTCATAGTAAGAGTGAACTGGACCCTGAGGAGGATAATGTGTGTCCGGTGCCCATTTCATTATTGTCGTCGCGTGTGGATGTGGCATGGCCTCCGGCATGGTCTGTGGCATCGCGTTTAGCCGCTGTGATGTTCGCGCGGCGGTCTCAACAGCTGTTAGAGACATGAATGTTGTGGAATATTTCTGGTTCAGTCAGAAAAGGCTACCATCAACATAGATGGATGGGAAGGAGAGACGCCAGTGTCGAGCTTATTAGTGGAAGATCAGTGGCGGCTTAGATCGGTTGCATCAACAGCTAACTGATACTCAGGTCTCAAGTACAGAACCCTTTCGGTAGCGCCCAATAAGAGAATTAGGAACAGCCAGGCCGAAGGGAAGAAAAGAGCGGGAAGGGCCCAGTAGTCCACTACTTCCAGGGAGTCGGCTGTAAGACGGAATGCGGGCGGTTCCACTGACCAGATAGACGATGGGGGGAGTGGATGAAGGCTGGTGTAGTCAAAGGCGTGTAGCCTCAAATGGGCTCCTAGCGGTCTGAAAAGACGCTATTGACTCAGATTGATTAAAGCCTTTCTTTGGGTGAGACTAGCAGGTTGGCTAACGGCCGGGGGAAGCGGGAGGATCTCGGCCAAGCCCACGACAATGTCCGGATTGAAGAGAGGTAGCAAAGGAAATACAGGCCCATATGCAGCAAAAGACTTGGAGGAAGAGGGCCGTAGAATGAGGCCGTAGTCAGCCGTGTTTCTGCTGTGTACTGATGGAAACCGTGAGGGATGTGGGCGAGCTCGCAACCACACGCACCAAGAAGCCGGATTTGGTCTCTGCTAAGCTTGGTCCTAACGGAAATATGACGGCTGTAAAGAACTCAAGACTTTGCGTGAGGGAAAGGGATAGCAACACTAACGTGCGGGCGAATGAATAGGTCAGAACGCGAGGGTATAGAGCTGTTTAGCGTCACAATGCAAACACCATGCCTAGGTATGGAACAGAAAATAAGGACCCGGAGGTCAAGTAGCTGAAGGGACGACGGCCCCAAGCGTACAGCCGTTCTAGCCTCAGTCGAGAGCGGAATAAAATGGTTAGAGTCCAAAGGTTTCAGACGGCTGAGGCAAAAGTCAAAACGAAGGAAACTCCCAAGGACTGGAGAACCAGGAAGCCACCAAGATTCCCGCCTGTGTATTGTTGGCGGAGGACCAATGGCAGAAGAGATATCGTTGAGCTTTGAGAGGCAGTGAATCGAGAGAAACTGCCTCGTAAGATCGAGCCCAAATCGCCGATTTTGACGATTTCCAAATGCGGATGTCAGAAAACGAAATGGCTGATCAGTGACAGTTGAAGATATAGTACAAAATGAGACCTCGCAAGCACAAGTTCTAAGGTGATGGCAAGAAAAGCTAGAGATAATTGAGTATGACAGGGGGAGGTGAGATTATTAATAAATATTTGCCATTGCCTGGCCTACCAACAAACATGAAAAAGTCTTGGGCATAAAACCCCAAAAAGCACCCATTAGCACTCGCCTCTCCCTACCTGACCTCGGATCACAGCCAATACTAGGCACGAGATGCAAATGGAGCATCCGTGGTCAGGTAAAGTATGTATGTAATAAGAAAAAATTGCGTTGCTACATGCAGTAAAAGCAAAGAAAGCACTAAGGTAGGTACCTTAAGGTACCTAGGTAGGTCGGCATGTAGGTGAGTGAGGGGGGTTGACCTGCCATGCGGCCGCAGATAGAGGCCTGAAGCCCCATCTTGCCTCACTCAATGGAAGTGCCGCCGGCAGCAGTCGCGCATCTACAAGCATAAATGGAAAGGAGGCCTAAAAGGAACAGACAGGGCTTATGCAAACCACCAAAAGTCGGCCGGGCAGCCGGGGAAACAGATCTCTCCTGTTCGTTTCGTTGTCCTAGCTATGGGTCGCGCAAACGTTCTCTATCATAAGCCACCATCGAAATCATCATATTTATGAACTCTCAAGCTACTTGCTTGATCTCGAGTGCACGCTAGCGAATGCAGCCTCCGCCAGCAAAGTGCCAGTCCAGTCTGGGATCTTGGCTCTCAAGTGGGCATCCTAGCATCTCACGCCAGCTCCTGATGGGTATATGTGGACCTTGGCGGGTCGATCATCGTCGAAGCACTGGATTCCCTGTAGGGCATCAGAAACACACAAAGGGATGGAGATCAGCAGATGGAAATATCGTGAACCGCATCCTTTAGTTTGACTTGCTAACCTCAGGTAGCTTAAAGGATATTCCAGGGCTGAATCTGGCTGGCTAAAGGCACCCGTGGGGATAAGATGTGAACGAGATCGATTCAGGTCTGTGCCCTTCCCAAGCTCGGGTAAGCTACCAACCCAATAATTATGCCTTACTCAGATCGAAGAAGCCGAATAAGAAAGTCAGAAGGGAGATCGGCAAATTGCATCTTACCGAGGAATCTCAACCATGTTTGTTAGACTCTTCAATGTCTAATTAAGGTAGCTACTAACCCACCATCTCTTCCATTAGCCAGCAACTTGTCAACTGTGTCACTCTTCCACACCAGTAGTCAAAGACTCCAGCTGGGGTCGTTGATTACATCTATCTTGAGTTTCGGTATCCGTGCCGTTAAGCTTCCTCTTTCTGCTATCAAAGTGATGACGCAGGCTCTCGACTCTCCTGGCGGTGTCTTATGTCCAATGCTGCCCATTCGTATCCTGTTCAACATTTGAAAAGGGAACGAGTCAATGTGCTGGCCAGATCAGATTGCTTTTTGATCTTTGGGTGTATGGGCCTTGAACTGGTTTCAGCGCCACCGCCCTTCGTCAGGCTTGGTTGAGATCAGGTAACAAAAACCAGGCTGGCTTCTCTTGTACTGCGTTCCGTACCGTTTCTCTAACGGGAATAACTTTCATTGGCCTCTTCTCTGGGAGCTCCCCCGGAGGTTGCTGATTCGTTCCAGTGGTTCATTCCTGGCATGTACAAAAGCTGAGTTTGATGCTGTATTTGAGCGCAGATATGTGCGTCGACATGCTGTATAACAATCTGGGCGTCTTGAGTATAAAATCCCAAGCTATTTCAACATTGCGGATAAGTTTCCCTGCAGGGACGATATTGTTACATCGAACTAAGCCTGCTGACTGCACATGCATATCCGGAACTAGGCCCTCACCCCTCCCCGCAACGAGACATGCATGTCGTCTGAGTGGCAAGAGCCAAACCTGTGAGATGACCTACTACCCGTACAGTACGAGTACCTATGTATGTACATTGGAGCATTCTAGGTATCAGCACTCACCGATCCAAGATAATCGCCTCCACTCCTCAAGTTAGACGTGGGGCTGAAGGTTCTCTTTCTCCCTTCAAAGTGCAACCCCTACTCGTCACTGGCTAGACTGGTCATCAAAGACTACAGTATAACCTCAAAACGGGAAATCGGCGACATACCTCCGCCTCCTCCATAATGTTATGTAGAGACACAATATCGGTGATGTAAAGTGATAGGTATCGTCTGCTCGATCCGTGGCTATGGTGCTCCACAGACCCGAAGCGTGGGCAAACAAGCAAGCTAGGACGCGTCTGGAAATTCGTCATTTCCACGCCATTCAGCTTTGAATTTTCGATTCTGCTGGCTACATTTCGGTCACAACATCATGCATAATGTTATTCGTTGATATACGCGAACCAAGATGCCATCTCTGGAGCTCTGGCCTGGTCACAGGCTAGCATACTCTTTTGAACGGACACGGGCTCGGACCTTCAACCAAGTCTATGACACACAACAGGCCCAAACAACCAGATTGAATGATTTACAGGTCGTTGCATGCCTGATAGACCACCTTGCAGCTTGTCTGTCAGAGCTACCGTGCGGTTAGCTCCTACGCTTGAAGGGGAATGCACCTTTTTGGTGACAGCAGATCATGAGCACCAAGAAATCCAGCTATAGGCTTCTCGAATAATGGCATGACACCTACGGAACAATTCAATGATAAGAGTATCGGGTATTGATTTCCTTATTCTTCTTCTCTCTGTTGGGAAACGACCGTCCGTTCTCGTTATATACCTGGCTATTATTGGCAGAGCTGCACGTCATGCACCTCAGCATTCCGGCCTTCGACAGTAAACACCATACTGTAACTGAAGTGCATGCCAAGGTGACACTGTATGTTATTGAAGCGCCTTCTTTGCTTGCTTGCATGTGTGCATATCCAGTTCCATGGCATTGGAACAGTTTCACATTAACACCATCTCCTCACTGCGGCTTACCATCAAGCTTGGCTACGTTCCACAACAGCTTGAAGACGAGCTCTAATCCAGTCAAGTCGGCCAGTGACCGTGCTAGTCTCTGCTGCATTGCACATGCTTGTTTGGGCTTCCAAGAGACAGAGAGCCATTGCCATAAGTCCTCCTCTACCCAGCACTGATACACACTTACAGCTTGGTCTAGCACCTTACCAATTGATCTGATGGACCATTTGAGATCTGTTCATTCAAAAGTTGAAACGATATAACTGCATCGTTAAAGCTAGCTTGATAACAAATCTCTTATCATGAGAGGCGGTACTGAGTTATCCCACTTAGATCACCAGCCTTATTACTTTGTGAGCTTCAATATTCGTGTAGATTCTTAATTGTGATTTTAGGTTATTATGTATTGGGAACGGATATCTCGGTCAGTGCCTTGTCAAATCGTCGTAAGATCCGATCGACCTTTTCTTTACACGATGAGATGGTTGAGTTGTCGGCGCTAGGAGCTGGGCAACTACTTGTCCAGTTTGTTATATACAATCCTAGGCTTTAAAGAGGAGTAGATCTGCTTGCGTATGAAAACCCTTCGCACATGCATAATCGAGCCCGGTTGAATAGCGAAGGGAAGTGCCAAGATACGAACATGAGGCATGAGCAAGCATCTTAGGTCTCCATTCTATCTGCCAACATTCCTCTCAGTTGTTTACTAGGCTCCTCATATTAAATAAAATACATTTAATACTAGCTATTAGCAGTACAATGCTTAGTCCTTATAGCTCCTCTAAGTAATATATTAATACTATATCTTATTATCTCCTATTTTAAGTCTATTATACTTTTTCTACTTTAAGTATTATTAAAGTATACTTTATTATACTTTCCTAGTTTAAAGCTAGTTATTATATCTACTATAAATATAATTCTTTTCTTAAACTATTTTAGTTAAAGTAGTTATTTCCTTTATTTAATTAAAACTATTTTATTAAAATATATTATTATTAATTAAGAACTTCTTATTTTTATTTATTTTTTTACTTTTCTTTAATTTAAAAATAGTTATTATATTTATTATTTTAAAAATAAGTATATTCTTAAATTACTTTAGTTAAGGTAATAATCTCTATGTATCTAC
>NW_023501667.1:0-806 GCF_013396195.1 Fusarium tjaetaba | reverse complement strand
GACGTCGCCTGCTTTCTCTCCTCGCACGCCGGGTCCGGGAGCGTCTGGGAATCAATAGTGAGTTAGGGTCCTTGATAATACTTTAATGACAAGTCACTAACGAAGAACAGCTCTCCCAACTCGCCGTCGAATGAGCGGTAAATTATGTAGGCAAAATGGAGAGGGGTGTGCATTCCTATCTTGGTAACAGCGAAAAAGAAAACAACTTGGAATTAGTAGCTTCGAGAATGATGCTAGCAACACAGGCGTTGCATTGCTTTTATGTTATCTAGGTAATCATATGGTGGTAAATGATAGATTTTACTAGTAGAATACGCTAGTACATGCTTTATTATCTATCACTTCTATGATTACCTCTATGAAACGGTGGATGTGTTTGCATTTCTTGAGGAGTATAAAGGGGCATGGGCCGATAGATGATGAAACCATGGTGAGCCCTGAGGAGATTGACCAGATTTGGAGAGGCCAAGTCTTTGTATCCTACATGTATAGACCTTACGTACTTGGCTTGACTAAATAAGATATCATTAATAAATATATATGACTTGCTAAGCCTGCTTGTATGAAAGCCAGATGCTGTTCTACAAATAGCACTATATCATTCGTTATTAAGGCATATATTGTTTTGTTTCTGTTATGAAAGACTTTAGAAACTCATACCAAGCACATCTTAAACTGAAGCGAACTCCCGAAATAGAACTCCTGTCAGCTAGGTCTGTATATAATGGCAGGAGATGGGTGGGGGTCAACGCCCAGTTAGAGGAAATGAGGATGATCTATTGGCATGGGAGGAAATAAAACTTAGG
>NW_023501666.1:0-29204 GCF_013396195.1 Fusarium tjaetaba | reverse complement strand
TACTATAAGTATTATAAAATTATTTATAATTAATAGGGAATTAGACCTACTCTCTATATAATAATACTAGTATAATAATCTGGTCCTATTATGACGACATCGATGTCGTGTTCAGTGAGAATATAGTCCGTCCTGGCATCAGCACTAAGCTCAATTTGGGTAATGCCATGCCGCAGAAACTTAATTTTTGCCCAGGGCAATAAGCGCGGATCAATATTCCTCCTTGATCTTTCCAGGCTTAAACTTCCCGCAGTCTTTACTTAGCGTTATTTTTTGCCTTTGCGATTGTGTCTTAATATAAGGAGTACAGTATAGATCTAGCTTTGAGAATTCCTAAATAGAGGGTCTTATTTTATCCCTCTGAGCTTTCTGGAAGAGTTTTTGTACTGTTACCTCCCCAGACTGGCGGTCGGACCAACCAAGGCTTCAGAAACTCTGCATGTTTATCGAGTGCCTCTTCAATCCGCTCTATTGGCCACTTCTCCGAGCCACCATTAGCCCACATAATGTAGAGCTCATTCAAGGTATAGCCAAAACTGTCCCACTGGTACGCTGGCATGGGAGACTTGTAGTTGTATATCCCGTGTTGACTCTCGAGGTAATCAAAGCGTGAGCCTTCCAGAATCTCGTCGATGTCCTCATACTCGGGCTTGCAGAACGACCAGGGATCGTAGGACGGCACCCACAAACGCTGCTCAACCTCGTCTTTCCGTGGATCATTTGCCAGCGCAAGCTTCTTGTACATAATATTGTTGAAACGAGCTACATAGTACACGACCTGAATGTTACCCCAGAAGGGGATCTGCTTGCTGATCTCGTAGATCTCCCATAGCAGGTCGATCCGGGTCGTCAAGGCCAAGATAATTGCCGGTTCGTATAATCGGCTGAGACCTTCCTCGGTCCTCAGCGTCGGCTTCTTCAGAGCGCGCTGCACGACCTGCCAGCCCTTGGCTGTGAACTCGCTGCGGGAGCGCTCGTATACGTCGAGGAATTGTGGGAGAACGTTTTCCTTCAGGTTCTCTGCTATTTCTTTCGGGGGTATAAGCCTATCAAATGTACCTTCAGGGACATTGGCTTTAACAATTTCGCTATGAGAGCCCCGCATTTTCTAAGAGCGAAGAAAGTGTTATAGAGATATTAAAATTTAATAGGTTAATAAAGGATAATGTCTGGTCAGAGGGGGCACTGCTTCTATTATATAGGTATTTCTTTATAATCTAGTGCTGGGAACAGTTAGAGTAAACCTTAAATACAGCGAGAATGAATCCACTGGGCATAATGGATTAGTTCTTTCAAGACTCCCGCTTATCCAAGGAAAAAGTCACACTTATCCATGCCCCGTAGGCTAAGAGCTTTCCCCACCCAATCCACTGCATTAGCAAGCGTGAAACTCCCGTCCAATCCCTTGTCCCGCCGGAGACGCAGCGTCACCTCATCCCCGGCTGAATGACATAGTGGCTGAGAAAGCAACACTGTCTAGCTCGAGATCGAGCTAGAAGACAATCTCACCACAGGTAATGGCAGCATCGCTCGTGGCCGTGTAGTGATAGACTGTAGCGTTCTTCAGCATGGTAAAGACGTTTATATGCTCTAATTTCTCCCGGGTGCGCCAAGCCAGAGAAAAGGTGTTGCGCGCATCGTCCATCACCTCAAACTCCAAGCAAAGCGTCGTGGTTTTAGACACATTAGCCATATACCAGAGCATATCATGCCCTTTAGCAAATTGCTGTAGCGGCAGAGGGCCGAGGGCCTTAGTGACTGGGTGTTCAACGCCCGCGACTCGAGCAATATCCGACAAGGTCCAGACGTTATCACCAGCTTTTCGCATGGCAACAGAGACTCGTTTGAAACTCATAGCCGTCTTGTTGGGGTTGAGGGTGACGCCCATTGGGAACACCAGCGAACGAGAGATCATCGCGTAAATGTTTGCCTTAAGACTGCTCTTAACTATGCCCAAAGCGCCGTCCTTTGAGCATTTTTGGGATTAAAGTTATCGGTAATTTTCCCATGAAACTCACCAGTAAGACTGCAAATGACGTCCCATAGCGGAATTGGCTTGTTGGGCTGCTTTTTTCGATGGATTGTGGCCTGCTTCCGCATACACATAGTACGGGGCCGTAGAAATCCTTGTTATTGGGTCATGCTTGTTCAGAAATGTCAAACCATGTATTCCTGGGAACAGTCGGTCAGTTCGTCAAGAGAAATGGCTCCTCGGCCAAGCAGTGTTTAGGGGTGACATTGTACATGTATCTGGTGTACATGAAAGTGACGATCTCCCATCCTGAATGGCATCTTCATGCTAGCAAGCACCCAACCTATCAACGCTAGGCGGAGAGGGGTATATAGGTCTAGTCCCGGCTTACGTGGGTGACCCTGTGCGTTTGCATTGCCCGAACTGCCAATGACAAATAGGGGCTATAAACACTCCTACATCTCTTCTGGGTTTGAAGAGGTAGTGCTATGTTGGTTAAGCTTTACTACAGGGACTCAGTTGTCGTTGTTTGGTAGGTATTTCATCCACTCATAGATCCGCAACTCGAGCTTACTATACGTGTCACCACCTAGGTAGTAAGAAACCGAGTCGTTTGTGGCCTTCTAGTTGTTATCAAGCTCTGACCAGACCACAAGGCAGTAGATGCTCTCAGCATTCTTATCGGTGATTTTACTTGTTCTCTGAAAGCCACTTTGAGTCACCGTTTGGTTACATCGCCGACGACCTTCCCGTTGCAATAATATCTGCTTAGGTAGGCTTTGCCATTTCGATAAGCTTTTCAAGGCTCTCACATCCATATCGATCATTAGGGGAAACAGCTGTGTCTTCCTTGGCAAGGAGGTCGCGTCCACTCAGCCTTTCTGTGCCCACTCGCATCATGAAAGCTTCGGCCTTTGGGTGCCACTTGTCTGCCTCCACCTTGATCTGAAACATTACATCTTCAGGTTCTCCTAGCTTCGCTTTACCAACAATGCTAGTCAAGCAGTTCTTCTCGTCGGCCTTGTTCCAGGTTGTGGGATCCTTCCAAGTCGGCACATGGAAGTACGACTCTGGCTCATCATCTTTATCGTAGCGCCCGCGACTAAGCGTCCTGAAGTTCCGGCTGCTCACCCTCATCATATCTTGCAGGAGGTACCACTTGACGGCTCTGTCGTGGTCCTTGTCCCTGTGCGTGATAAAAAGCCCATCGAATACCAGACCCTTGCGGTCTTCTGGCTTGTCCGGGTCGTCTTGGCACTCAAAGTCTCTTTCGATGCCCCGGGTGCTGGAGATGAATTGGTCGATCGTGGCTGCCAGTGAAAACGTGGCCCGCAGAGCAGGGTCACATAAGAAGGGTTAAAAGAGCCTTGATTTATATCATATACTGGGGGATGCAGAGCTCCTTATGTACCTTATGGAGCGTTGTATCCTTGTTCAGGAAGCTGACCCGATCAGGGCTACCCTGACTTTTAACAGAAAAGCTGGGTTAGAGAAGAATAATAGCACGGTCGCGGACGGTGTATTTGTCCAAGTTTCTGCCTCCGGCTTCGCTGGCGAGATTTGTGGTAGCCAGAATTCCGTAACGGAGCTAAGGCAGTTGATGGGAGAGCCTGCCGCGTTGTTCAAGGCTCCCATGCTGGAAGGCCCAAGCATCATTAACTCATGTACCTGGCACCTGGGAGCGACGCCGAGCTTATCGCCCCCCCTCACATCGCGTTAAAGAACGTCACCTTTTGTGAGATCGCGACCCCACGTACATTATAACAGACAAGGACAAGGGGGACAAGAGATCCCATACACCATAGCTGGCACTTCTTATCTTTACGGCCCCTAAGCTCAGTATTAAACCGCAAATAGTCAAAAAGCTCGTGGCCAAGCTGCCTCCCGATATGAAAAGAGAGCAGAGTGACCCCTACGCCCTCTAATGCAGGCACAAGATTTGCGATGTTTGAGCAATATCACCACAGCAATTCCTCACGGCTCTCCAGAAGATGACCGCAATGTTGCTAAGCCAGCGGAAGTAATACTTTTAGAGCTAGATCTATTGACTACCTTCTTCAGTGACGACAGTCAACCTACCACAGGTAGGTAAAGGGCTCATATGTCTAAATACAAGTACCTCGCTCACGTCCGGGATACAGCCACAGACAGGATAGCAGTCGCTTGCAACATAGAGGAAAACGATAACGACCAGACATTCCTCAGTGTCATCATTTCTCCCCGCACGTCTTCTATTGGAGCCGGTGTTCCCATCACGATTATTGTCAACCTCATGTCTCTGACAATGAACCCCAGGCTCACCCTGCCGCTTCCTCCGTCCCAGCGGGTGGCGGTACTAAGCCTGCACAGCTGGACCTACAACTTTCTACCGTCTAGAAACTTGACTGGCTTATTCGATGTCTTGGTAAATCTGGGCAGCAAGCTCACGGTACTGCAGCCAGGTGCATTGCCGGAGGAAAAGACGCCAACACCCCGAGAACAGGAGTCGGACCCTGAGGACGAGAGAATCCAAACCCCGAATGCACGCCGGGAGACAGACGGCTATACCATCATCCGGCGTCGTACAGTGACGGCTTCTATCGCCCGAGGACCCTTCACCCCGACTCTCGTGCCCCATCAACTCCGTGAGGGCTTGGCCCAGAGCAACTTCAGCACCGATCTCCAAACCCTGGATCGTGACCTCGCACTCATCGACCTGACTTACGCCAACGCCTGGCAGCTCGCAAAATCCTGGCAATGGGCGAAACTACTTTCTCCGCTGCCCTCGCTCGTCTTCACAACTCCATCCACGGCCAAGCTCTTACAGCGGCAAAAAGGGGAGTCTACTCTGGACTAGGCGGGTTCCAGTCGCGAGCTGAGGCGGCAGCAGGGATATTGAATCTCATCCAGGGCTTCAGCCGATCCAGCGAATCGCATCACATTGTATTATCGGCGACTTGAATAAACTCGCTAGATTGCCAGGGGACTCGCGATTCCAGCTCAGCACACCGTCAAAGCGCTCTGCCTTCCCGCCGCCTCTTCCGTGTAAGAGTAAGCCTGTGCAAGTTCCTCGGTGCGTTGCTCTCTCCCGCTCAAGGCCTCCTTGTCCGCGGCTCCAAGCCCAGCTAGTTACCCAGCATGCCGAAAGCCTCCAGAAGATAAGAGCAAGTGAACGTGCTCGCAAACCGGCACCGCCGAAACAAATCATCATCGCTGACGAGCGCTATTTCGAGTTCAACATCTACCCATATCGCCAGCATGAGTTCGTCCCCAGCAACACCAAGCTCCCTGTCGACCTGATCTTCAGCCTGCGCCAGCCCGATCCGAAGTATTTCAACACCCCGCTCATCAATCTCGTCATCGTCATTTCCTTCGGAGCCATCCAGAAAAAGAAACCCTTGGCAAAGTCGACAGAGCACATGATCCCGGACAAAACCAACAAAACCAAAACAGATGACCCTCCACCACCGTTCACCCCCCTCCTGGGCCCCAATCCTGACCCGCCCATGCCCACTATGCTCTCCAATATGCGCTTCAATATCATTAAGCACTTTGGCATAAAGAAGGAGGGCTTCGAGAACCACCTCATTCTGGAGGTGATCCCTCGGGCGGCCGCCGGCGTAGACGTGTCACTGGTGCGTGACGCCAGCTTCCTGATGGGTGGCGTGGAGATCGCGTGGTACGAGAGGCCAGGGGTGCTAGAGCCAAAACCATATGTGCACTTATTGCAGTATCACAAGTCTTATGAGAAGGCGCCATTGAAGGGAGGGACCCAAGTAGTGGTGAAACCAGTTTGATAATAGCATGGAGTTCGATAGATTAAGCTAATAATAAAAAATGCATTTTCCCCCATAATGCGAATAAAACAGAACCTATGTAAGAGGAATGAAACAGGCAGCGACGTGCAGAGTTATAGTCATAGAGTGGCAGTTCACCAAAACGTCACAGGTTGGGATATAAAGACTGGCTGTAGTTGTGAGTTGTATCTTGAGATGAGTTTGGCTGTCGCTGTGTGGGTCCAGGGTAGCTCTTCCACGTAGCGCAGATCTTAAGATCTTAAGTTCTTATGAAGGCGGGGTAATTTCATGCCACAAGCTTAATTCCAGGTTAGGCAATTATCTTACACCGCCCTCCAAAAAAAGCCACACGCTCAGGAGGATTCGATCCATGACCTTTGGCATTTATCAGAAATCCTCAGCACCACAATCGCCGACCTTGATGCGTCACAGGGTATCGTCTTCAATTGGGTGCAAAACATCGCATCGCGCGTCCAGTTGCCTCCAATTGAGAGATGAACTAATGCCTTCGATAGAATTACATTCATCGCCAACTCGATATCTAAAAACAACTGGTGCTGAATGACCTCCAAAACTCCGTAAGACTCAACCAAGTCTAAATGCTGGGTATCATCACTATATAATGCAAGTCCTTCCAACGCCATCATAACCCTCCGTGACCTATTCGCCTCCCTCCCCAGACGCCAACATGTCATCAATCAGCGACCGCAAGTCATTAACTTGCTCCACCGGCTTAGCCCTTAAGACCTTCCAGGTCAGACGCTGAATACTCTGCATGCACAATGCCGCATCCATGTCCTTTTCTTCCTTGTCAATATCATCCAAACAACCTGCAATACCCTCCGTCATGATCACAACTGTATCCCGAAGCGCTGGCTCGGCTGCCGCAAGTTCATCAACTCTCTTTTGAGCTGCTGCTAAATCAACCTCTGCTTGTTCGGCTTCGCGGTTCGCGTCGTCCGAATTGTCTTTCGCCCAGTCGATGCTGTCGCGGACTGTGGCTGGCAGGATATCTCCATGTCGAGCTACCAGCGCCTCAAGCTCGGCAAGTGCGGTTGCGGACTCTTGGGCCTTTGTGCGGGTGCTGTCGCGGATTGCCGTGGTCTCTTGGAGAGCATTGTTGAGGGGATCCTTTTGATCGAGTCGAAGCTGTGCTGCGTCGCGGTCGTCTTCGAAGAGTTTGAGGCGGTGTTGGTGTGCAGCGATGCGCTTGTGGTAATCCTCAATCGGTAGCTATTGAGAATTAGATTAAGCTACTCAACGGGGGACTGCGATATGAGTACTTACGGGACCTTTGGCTTCAGGGCCGGGAGAGGCGATGTCTCGAGAATCTTCTGCGTCTTCTCCATCCTCCTTATCCTGTTTGTCCTCCGTGTTCACAGCCTGGGGCTCGGGTTCGGGCTCGGGGTTCTTGCGACGCCTTTTGAGCGGTCGACCCTTGGACGGCGATGAGGTCAATTGTGCATCCCCATCAGACTCTGCGACCTCATCCTCCTCATCTTGGGGCGCACATCCCCGCGACTTGCCCGTGATCTCCAACCTGATCCTGGTGACAATACCGTTGCTGACTACACCCTTGGCAGTTGGGTCGCGGTCTGCCTCTTCCTTCAGGCGAGCTACCAGTTGTTCCACTCTGATGCCAGCTTTTCCTCTCTTGGCCAGCTCAATGGTAGTGGCGAGCTGCTCGAGAAGGCTCTGTCCCCAGGACTTGGGCGCATGCTTGCCGAAGAGCTCCGACGGCTCAGAACCGGCTGCTTTCGATATTCGATTCTTGGCGCGTTGGACTCGTGTCTCGTTCTTGTTGCTAGATTGCGCGGGCGGAGTTGGCAGGGCCGTGATAGTGTCGGCCATGGTTGGTTGGTATGGATAAAATCGTCTTAAGATTTTATGTTTCGCGCGACGCGACCTGGATCGCGTTGCAGGGGTGACGTGACTGAGTGAGATTACGAGATGCGAATGAAGCTCTCTAATTGGCCAGGGTGCTTCTGCTCTATTCAGGTACCTGCGTTAGCGCGTCACGTCATGACAAGTGCCCCCCACCATCTCTCAATCTACTCCGTAGCAACCTTCAGAGACACCGTAACCTTGCTTGGAATGGCGTCAACCACATGGCGACTCTTTGCTCTAACAAATCTATCTCACACTCTGCGTGTGCGTGCTATCTTTTCTTAGAAGGCTAGGGATGATATTTAGGGTCGCTATATAATATGTCTTGCATTGCGAGATAAGCTCCTGCGTAATGTAGCGACGCTACCATAGTGTTTCCAAGCACATCATACCCTTATGAAAGAGGAAAGTATCAAGTGCCGTAATTTGATTTAACACATCACCTGATGAAAAGTGTACGACGACAACCAGCTTGAGTATGAGACCAGGTGTCACTGGAACGCAAAGGTAACTGGGCGCAACCCCCGTAAACCACTACCACCGCCAACAGATCAGAAATGGGCACAGCACGTTCTAGGTGAGACCAAAACGTGGCTAAACAGTGTTCCGCCTTGTGTACCTGGAAGTGATATCTGGCCTACCTGGCGACAGTACCACGCTGAACAGATCGCGGCTTTCTTAGAGTTTGGGTCTCCACAAATAAAGACGACCTCAAGATGCCGCTAACCTAATTGACTCTGGCGCCTTACTCGTCATCGACCAGCAACCGTTTCTATGGAACGGCCCGCCACTAGACGACTGTTTCAACCGCCTGTCAGATCCAGAGTGCCTCCGACAGCTCGATCCTCGTCATCTTCACGCAAAGGCCCTGTCAGCCCGCGCTCTTTCGAAGCGACAATGAGGGACAAGCATTGGGTCTGCATACCATCACGTCAAAGAGATACTGTCAATGCTAAAGGACAAGTCACGCGTCGATCGGCCTTCTTATGAGAACCCTGCAGCAGATCCAGAAGAAGCTGATCAACGAAACCCCCAAGGATGATGATAAGTGGAACGTGCTTAACATGGTGCAGTGGTAGAGTGGGTACCTGTGTCATACCCCCCTTTCCTCAACACCCCAAACTCCGACATTCTCCACTACATCAACGCCCTGGAAGTTACTGGCGCCGCACCGGTGACCGTTTTGAGTGGCGGAACTTTGAGTTTATACTACTCAGCCAAGGCGGAAACCACACAGCCTCCCACGTTGACGACTTCGCTCCCGTATCTTTTTCACGTGTCATCAGGGCCCTGTCGGGATTGGCTGGATCTCGCTCAGCTGGCAGGACCGGTTAAAGTTGGAACAGGATCCATTGCGATTCAAAGGCCAGGCGCGTTACCTGGTACTGCGTCCTGGGCAGACAGTTTACATGCCGCCCGGTACTATTCAGTACGTGTTCCGGAAGCTGAGCGACCTAACACTCATCACTGGCGGCGAGGCACTCACATGAACTGGGCTGAGGCGATGGCTGTGCCTTTTGAAACAGCAAGAGCTTAGTAGGACAGAGCCAGCAGTCACAAAGAACAAGGCGGGGGATTGGGCCGCATGCCTTATTAAGCTCGTCAAACAGCGTCACGAGGCACAAGACTGGCTTAACATCCCTGCCGGACGGGAAGAGCTTGAGTTTGTGATGGCTACAAACGAGGTTGGTTCTGCAGTCACATTGGCTGCGAAATTACTAATGTGAATGGAGCAGAGATGGAATGGATTTGAGACGATGGATGAATTTTTTGAGTTTCAAGGCTGATATCCGAATGATTTCCAGCGAAGCATCATCTGCACGGCACAATGATTGGGATACCGCATCAGACAGGGCGTATAAAATTGGCGGAATGGACTTGAAAACGGGCTTACAGTGCATTCATACCCAACATTGGATATTATTGGATATAGGGACAGATAAGGAGTAATTGGTACAGGGGCATCTAGATACCGGTGTCAATTAGACTTGCTATTTTTGAGGCGCATTCATGTCTCGCCTCACATCAGACATAACCACCCGAATATGACCAAGAATGCAATATCATTTTGCGTACAGCATTCGAAAGCAGACCTGTCAAACTCTAATGCATTGCAATTACAGGATGCGAAGGGATTTACGAGTGATGGAGGATTTCATGCAGCGGGGAAGTTTAGAGGTCAGGCTATCGAATCGGTGTAACTATTAGGGCTAGAACCAGCGGGGTCATTCAATCTCGAGGATGTATAGGGCGTCGCGAATGCCATTGTTTTCGAGGGAAGCTTGACTTATAAATAGCCCATGGAGGGGTGATATACCAACTCCTTCACTGTCACACCTAACTCTACCCGGTTCTTCCTCAACTTCTGGTACGCTCGCATTCGTCAAGTCCGACACGCCAGATAGTGTGCAAGAATAGGAATGGTGGCTAAACTAGCGCTCGTCGTAATGGCGATAAAGGTCGGTTTATACGTGTATCTGATTATGATGTGAAGTCAAGCTATTGTCTGATAAAGAAGAGGGGGCAGTCAAGTGGAGTGAGATACACGAGGCCATGAACAGAAATTGGTCGCCTGATTGAAAGGCCTTGATCGTTCTGCCGCGGCGCCATTATTCTAATGGCAGATCAGAGGTGCCTTTCAGAGGCAATGGCAGATCAGAGGTGCCTTTCAGAGGCAATGGCAGGTTTCGTGCCTTTGAGTTTAGCCCACTTTGAACATCAAGTCACGTTATATCTCCTGAGGCGTTCGTGGATTATATTCCTGAATCAGTATTCGTCCTCTGCGAATAGCTTACAGAGACGACTAGCAACTTTATTTGATTCATTCCTAAATACTCTTCACCGATCTGATCTCTGATAGTTCTTCATAATACCGCCTCTTTCCCGACTACCAGCGATTCCTTCGCCTATCTCACACCAAGAACACATCTGCAATATCCTACTTTAAACAAAAGGCCTTAGTCGTGCCGTTCTCGACTTCTGCCATGTTCAGGATTGATAGCCCTGCTCTCTCTGGGGTCTATTTGGCTATCTGTCTTTTGGAGCTGTCGCCGACAACTATATTCTCTAGGAACTACAATGCCAACCTGATTCAAGTGCAATGGCATAATATATGAACTTATAAATGGAAACGAATCTTGAGACGCTGGCGGATCACATCGTGCTGCTCATCTTTACTGAGCGAGATCCGGGGCTTTACATGTACGCAACGATGATTGGTTTCCGCAATAGGACAGGAAACACGAACTGGGCTTGAGATGTACCAGAATGAAGACGTACTCAGAAACCTCGTTATGGCTACTAGGGGTACCAGAGGATGGCAAGGCCAAACAGCGCTGTGTAAACGTAGCCAGCGCCATGTATACTAGTCAAGGTAAAAATGGCTAAAGTAGAAGCTAGGTAGGATGCAAGTACGACGCCATCTACTAGCATGACTCTTTGGTGAGTGCTTTCGAGGTTCAGGGAGGCTGCCACTGTGTGGCTTTGGCTCCTGACCCGGAACCGCAAGAGCCGAACCCCAAGGCAGTAAATCCCGAGGCAAAGCTTACACGTATTCTCCACAGCCTTCAAGAGAACCTATACAATGCGCTTCGGAAGAAGAACTGTGGCAACATTCCATTGCATAACATCACCAGAAATACTAAGTGGCTGTCAAGTTGGCAGTAATAATTCCGGACCCATTCGTCGCTTGTATCAGTGTAAGGTTCCCCATGATCTGAGCTTGTTCCATGCCAGACAAAGCACTGCCGATGAAAACGACCTCCACGGCGGCAAAGCTGTAAGTATGGGGTCAGTATACTTGTTAGCATTTGTGAGAAACACACTTAACTTACGTTGCGGTAGCTACCAGTATTTCCACTCTTTTTGCCTTGCTGAAATACGCCAGGATACCAGCAAAGATCGCTGTAAACAAAACCGTGAAGCCTATTCTCTGGGTAGTTGTTGGGCGTCCATTGAGTACTAGGATAGTGAGAGGAGGTAAGATAGCGGCTATCACAGTAACAATGATGCTGGTGAGCCGTATTATGCGAGCATCTTGGTACGTGACATAGCCACTTTCTTCGTCGATAACGTGGCCTACCTTCATCCTCTGGCCAAATGCGAGATGAAATGGCCCCGCGATGAATCTCATTAAACCCCTTGTGAACAAGTCGTCGTCCTCAGCTGCGGGTTGCAAAGTCATGTAGAGATCAGGATTATGCGATCCATCTCCAGTCCATGTATTGATCTCTGCTCCTGTTTGGAAGTTCTTCCCTCCCTTATCCATCGCTAACCAATTTCTCAAACTCTGTAACTGAGACTTTTTGGGACTCGGCAGTTGACTGACTGCAGAATCTGGGAAGTATTTTAGCAAGCGAAAGCATATAAGCTACCAGGACATACATTGCGCAAGGAATTTATCTACCGACGGTTATCAGTATTACTATATATGCAATAGATCTGTAACATACTATACCGCATTAGCTTTTCCCTCAATTGACATAATTTCTGATGCTGGTCACTATTGTTCTGTTGGCTGTCATAGAAACTCTCTCCATTCTTCCGTTCTTCTTCTGTTCCAATCTCATCAAGAGAGTTTTCCAAATGAAAATCACTCTGTAGCTGGAGGATCTCTGCCTGCAGTGAGAGCAGGCATAGGATATTTGCATCGTCGAATCGACGAAAGATGGCCAGATTCTTGTCGCCGTTCATCATACGTGCCAGTCGCACATACATCGACGGAGGCTGGTGACTCATTTTGTCGTTGATGACTGGTGGTAGTAATTGTGTAAAGACAGTTTTTTAAAAGAGGTATGATGCGTAGGAAATGATTTCAGGCAGCCTGCTTTTCAGCCCATGCGGGCGGATTATGAGCGCCTACGTAGCTGTTCCGTTATTCGTTAATGTGAGTCTGTGTAACCCTTATTGGGCAGACACTGGCGCTACTTTCTTGACTTGCCGCTGTTGTGATATCAGGCAGCGAGATATGCACATGTATTCGTCACACTAAGCCACATAAAAATACCTTGCCAACATGTGGGCCAATCATGAAGCATTAATCCATCCACGCGTACCCATTATCAAAGAAGGTTGCTAATTATAGCTCCGTTCAAGGAATATAATGCCCTGGTAGCTCTTCGACACTTGTGCCTATCTTTCTCATCGTTTCATTCTCTACTCCCCAGGACTACTATTCTTCCCAGGTATGAACCTAGATAAAAAAAAGTCATGTCATCCTCTTTTTCTAAGAACTCATTTTTCACCAACGCTTTTTCAATGGTTTTACCTATTCTTGAAGTAATTTTTCTTTGGACTGTTGCAAAATGGTTGAACAAACTCCGGACCATTGAGCTTGACTTAATACGTTATATGCAAGAAGTTGAATTACTCGATGATATGTTTAGAGAAAACGAAGAAGTAATTGCTCATATGAGCGACGAGCCTCCCATCTCGGTCCAAAAGACGCATCAGCTTTGCAAGACCTACCAGGGCATGTTTGACGGGAACCTTGCGTTGAAACCCCTCAGGCGCGGCTATTATATTATAAAGCTTACAATAGTCAGAAAGATCAAGCTGGTATGGCATAAAGACAAATTGGAGAAAGTTCTTAGACTCTATAGAGGGTCGGTTTTCAGCCTGAGAGACCTTTGTGCCGAGTAAGTTTATATACTGGTTCATCTCAGTTAACTAACCTCACGGACCACAGTATCAGGATGTATACCCAGTTACGAAACATGACGTAAGAACTTGTCTATTCCACTTTACTTTTACGTAGTACTGACTGTTATCAACTAGAGCGGCTATGTCTCGACTAGACCAGGAATTCGCAGGTGCTCCCTCGGCAAAAGATTTAGTTGACCTGCAGGGAGATGACTTTTTTATCATTGCATACATACAAGCGCAGAATCTGTCAGATTATCCACATCTACCCCGTGGCCGCAGAGCTGTACCAGCAACCCTTAAGCTAGACACTGGTGCAAGTATCGACCATGTTTCTGAGAGCTTTTTGTTGGATGTACTGAGGCTAAACAAACAATGCTTTCTTCCCATCCCAGAGCATGAACAGCATCCAGTCACTGGGTTTGATGGGACTCAGTTTATTCCAAGGTACCGTATAGAGCTTCAGTGGTCACGAGAGCTGAACAAGGAGATGAAGAGTCATATGTTTTTAGTGGTCCCAAACTGTCCCTGCGACGTGGTTCTGGGAGCACGAAACTTCCTTCAGCAAGCTACCGGCCTTACCAGAAGAATACAAATTGCCGCAGGTGGACGTAAGTGTCAAGAATGAACAATACTGAACATAAAGCAATGGTCTACTAACGGGGTTGGTAGGATTAAACGAATCAGAGGAACAGCGTCGGGATCAAGTCATTAATGCAGAGCGGGAAAGAGAGCGTGCTAGGTTTGAAGAAGCCAAGGCAAGGCGTGCACAGAGATTATGGAGTAGTCGATCATCAAAATCTCATCAGGAGGACATAGAGATGCAAACGCAGAGTGGACCAAGCTCGGCAGCAGAAAGAGGCCTTGTAATTATAGTTTAGAGACACCTCGATGGATTTGCAGAAGTTAGGAAGGGAGAAATTGGGGCCATCCACTGGCATGGCTCTCCTGTGATTTCAGTACCAAGGGATGCTATCGCCGGGTGAGGTGGGACCCTGGGCCGAAATCCCGAAATTGGAAGTTCACGGTTGGGAACCATAAGGCAAGGTTCTACAAGCACTCCACGGTCTTCAAGAGTTTACACAATCTGCTCTGAATTAAGAGCCACAGCAAAATGCCGATTTGGCACAAGATATTAAAGGACGAGAGTACCACTAAAAGAGGCAACAGGACCTCTCCAGAAGTTAGCCGAGATTGTTGGTAAAGAATGGTAACGCAATGAGACAAAGGGGTCCGAAAGTTTGAATGACATTGCTTATCCGTAGGTTGCATTATGAAGTGCATGTTTCCTTTGTAATGTGACAGTCTTCTCTCTCATGTGTAGTTCGGCTTCGATCAGACCACATCGCTTGGCTAGGTGCAGATCGATACTATCCTCCCCGACATTCCAGCCTAGTCCTTTGCGTGGAACAAACAAGCCTCGACAACTGGCATTGCTTTGACGATGGTTGACGGGCTGAGCTGACCTTACTTCGGTCCGGCTAGGAGATGGGGTTACATCGCTATGCTATTTAACAGTCCCCTCAGCCTGTTCTTTCGCTGCTCGATCTCGGTCTTCAGTTCCTCTACAGCATGCTTCTTCTCATCAAGCTTCTGCTCAAGCTTGGCTGCCCGTGTCATCCCATTGAACTTCTCCTTGAGCCGCTTGATCTGTCGCGTCTTCATATCGAGCTGCTCCTCGAGCTTCCTGACCTCCCGTATGGACTCCTAGGCCTTACGAGTACGGGTCTGCTGAGCTTGCATGTTGGCAAGCTATGTGTCATCAGTAACGAAGCTCTCGGATCACGCTGGATAGTCTTGCAAGTTGGGGTGCATTCGCGTCTTCGTCATTGGATGCTTGGAATGCTTTGACGGCGTGGATCAGGTTGACAGCTATACAGGCTAGCTCGGATCCGCGGATGATCTGGTCAGGCTGATTAGTAGGATGAAAAGTGACGACGGCTGCAGAACTTACCGTAATGCACCGGCCGTAGGTTTCAGGATGCTGGCATCGACGGCAGCGAGCAGCACCTGGGGCTATCAAATGCATCAGTCCAAGATCTACTACTTTCTCCGGGATCACTTACGGCTCTCCAAGCAGAGATTGTGACGCCGGATTCTCTCAGGTTCAAGTCTCGCAAGAAACAGCATGCACTCGACGCATGGTATGTTCCTTCGCGACCAGGTTTCCTGCAGCTATCCAATGTCAGCCAAGGCTCAATCGCCCGTTGGCTGTTGCGACATACAGCAACGGAGGCCATCGTGTTGTTGTGCGAAGGGCCTCGAAAGCCGCCGGAATTGAGATAGTATGGGGAGGGATTGATAATGGAGGAGAAAGAGATGAAGGCTCGGAATGAGGAGAGGTAGATGCTGATTTAATGACTCACGGATGGCCCTTGGCCCACAGTTGAAGCTGTTTGACAGTGCCTTTCACTGCACGCCTGCTTGTAGCTTGTTTGCTAAGATGACCTCCGCCACGTTCGATTGAAGCGAACAGTGGCATTTAGTAAAGTTCTGCTTTTGCTTCGTATTGTTTGTTACGGTGAGAGATGGTCAAACTAGCTAAAATTAATAGATTTGAGAACTGCTGCCTGCTCTTCAATTATGACACCTGCGCGAAGCTTAGGTTTTTAGCAAATCTCGCCAATTGACCAGTCCTATGATATATCTGATGCCGCTTTGCAATCTGAAGCATCCACGCGACGGCCTGTCTAATGAAATACATAAAGTCTGAGGTAGTAAAACCAACTACACGCGGCCTCTTAAGATGTTATTCAAATTCTCAAGCATCGGACCTCCAAGCCTCGGACCTCCAGGCTTGATGCCCGGTTACTTCTTGGCCGTTCCAGCAAGAACATTGCCGTATATTTCATTAGCACTCATTGAACGATTTACTAGCTTTCGTCATACGGGATAAACAGCGAGCCGTTTTAAGAGATCTAATCCATTCCAAGAGTTGGGGCATTCGGATGATAGCAAAAACGTTCAACATCAACCGACTTCGCACTTTTCTTCTATTTCTCGATGTTGTAAGTGCCCTAGAAGAAACCGCAGTTGCACGAGGCTTTATTTAATGCCCAAATGATATAGAGGTTTCAATCATATAACCGCCTTCGATCAACAGAGTGGTGATAGCGGGCACAGCCAAGTGAATCAACGCGAGTCGATTCAAACTGCTCTATTCACCGCTTCGGAAGAAGAACCAACAAAGTCAGAACAAACGTCATCTCCCGGGGGGTTCCATTAGTAAGAGTGAAACACTGCAGGTACGTATGCATCGATGATCGTGACTCAGGCATCGTGGTTGTACAAGTTGCAGTTCTTCGAGGCTTGGTGATTGCTTTCATGTTAGCTCTTCGCAGGTCTCACTATACCAAAATAGCAATTACCGCTGATATCTTGTAGGTACATATTGTCTTTGAGGATGGTTTCCCAAGTTACCCAAAACAGCTTTCCCGTCCCTCTCGATGCACGAGTGACACTGGAGCTTCCAGTTCCAGTTTAACCTAGCACTGCTGCATCATCCCGAGAAAAAGGTCAATTCAGACAAGGACACCGGGTGGCCTTGTGTTGCTGCTTGTGCTGAAAGGGAGAAATATCAACATTTGAAGCTTTGAGACAAAGGCCGAGGCAAGCTGTCAGTAAACTGGAAAGGCTTATGGACATAGTTCTCAAGCGACTTGTCAGTCTCTTCTATGCCCGAGCCAATACATGTCTATAGACCTTGTTCGATACTTAAGGGAGTTCCAAGTCGTCATTACGGGCTAAGTACACTGACACATATGCCAGCGATAACTGGACCACATAAGTCGGACAATTCAGAATAGGATAACTATACGGGATTGAGGTTGGATGTCAGAGTGTTCCCTTCAGATAAGTCACCAGCGGCAAAGCTCCGGTCTATCCAAGAGTTAAGCGTAGTGGCAGTTGGACTGCTATAGGTGGAGACAAATGGAAGATTGAGGTGAGAATGGAACTGCGTGCAGTTGAGTCACTGACACCTGAGAAAAACGAAAGCAAGGAAGCATGCCATACCCAGGTCTTCAGCAGGTCTTTACCTCAACCAGTCATTTAAG
Organism: Fusarium tjaetaba; assembly: GCF_013396195.1. NCBI lineage: Eukaryota > Fungi > Ascomycota > Sordariomycetes > Hypocreales > Nectriaceae > Fusarium > Fusarium tjaetaba. Next base: position 11,874 of record NW_023501666.1, on the reverse strand, counting down.
CTGTTATCAGCTGAGCACAATGAATTCCTAGTGCCGGACTTCCGACATGAGAGCAACTCGTTCATCTCGTTTCAAGATTGAGTAGTGAACGGAAATGAGCTTTCCTCAACTGAACAGACATGGAGTTATCAGACACCGATTTAGGAGAAATCAGCGATGTTGAATATTGAGAATGATGAAGTCGTTGCTGCTATGGTGACCGTAGACGAAAGAGGGCTCCAAACCATAGAGAAGAACACGCTCAGTAGTGAGTTCCGCAGTCTAGGTATCTGGTAGAAGGAAATCAGCACCAACGGGCCACAGCGGCTGAGCTCCATAGCACGGAGTCCACATATCTTGAACTTCAGACTGTTGAACTCAAGAAGCCAGCTTCCAGGAACGGAGGTCACTGTGAGGGAAAACCAGCCTTCGCGAATGTTGCTGTCCCCGAGGCACTCAGTCAGTCCCTAAGGAGAACCAGGCGAAGCAGCTCCGAATCCTGAACTCCATGTCTCGGAGTTTTTTTATGGGATGGTCCATATAATCGAGCCATCACTGAGGAGCACCGCGGCCCGGAACGCAGTGTCTCGAAACTCAGAACTTCGTAAGCCTTTGTCGTTCACTCCGCCGCCTGGACCTTCCACTGACGGAGCTCATGTTAGCTTCACTCCAATATACGTAGCTTCGCTCATGCAGTTACGTCATTCGTACTTCAACATGCGGATACCCAGTAACGTCTTTCAATAAATAGACTAAGCAAACTTTCACTAGCGCCGTTCAAGCCTGTGGGCACAAGATCTTGAAGAACGCAGGAAACGGAAATCCAACGCGAGAAAGGTTGAGTAAAAGATATGTTGCTCACAGGTGGGGCAATGGCAGCCGGGATGAGGAAGAAGCCTGTCTCAAGGAACATGCGGATTTCCATGGAGAGCGGGTGAATAGAGAGGAAGAGAAAAAAAAGCGAGGCACAGAACCCCGACTACAAACACTCGCCTCCCGCACCGGCATCGAAGCAACGGAGTTTTCAGCTACCGCCGCTGAACCCATATAATATGAGCTCAAGTCGCAAGGCAGCCCAGATACCAACGACTACTACCTAGTATAGTGAAGTATACTGCCTTGGATTTAGCCGAACGTGTATCGCTATCCTCGAGAAATTGACGGGTGAATCACGGCCGCGACTTGAAGAGTCTACGACAGTTGAGCAGCTAGAAGATGATTTCAGGGGTGTTCCTGCTTGCCGCTTTCCATGAAAGTAGAACGCAAAATGAATAGCTTGCACTCTAATGTACTGAAGATGACTTACGCTCTGATTCCTTGCTATGGCAGGAAAACATACCTAATTGACCTTAATAATTATTCTCGGGAGTGACCATATTTATGAGATCCTAAAGTTCCAATGTGCTGGAAGTCCGAGTAGCGGAACTCCTCTTGTTGAGTTCCGAGCAAGAGAGTGGTTTCGTGTCAGTCAACGCAGCGACCTGGCGAGGACCATTGCTCTCAGGGTCGGAACGGATCCGCCATCGTCGAAAATGCACTACAGCACTATGCACAACATCTCCAACTCGGATTTGTGTTCTTTGCCATCACGTTGGGGCTGAACCCGCGTTCACGCCCGGCACCTTCATCACAATTGATGACTCACAACGGCATTCACTCTAGGGTCTTGAAAAGGAGTGACCAAGTAAAGAGATCTCTTGTCGTAAAAGGAACGCTCTATTTCCCACAATTCCAAACTCCAAAATCCCATAAATGCTTCGCTAATGCTGTATGCTTTTCACTAACCTTGCCGAGCTTTCCGATGCACTCTTAAGTCTCCCGAGTTGTATCCCGCGCTCCTTGGATTTCAATAGCTACGTATACCGTAATCTTCCGCCCTTTCAAAGCGCGATGCACACATGCTTCCTGAAAGACTTCACGCGCTTCGTATCGGGTTGATTCAGCTCGTCGTCGCCGTCATAGTCAGCACTATTCTTTCGCTTTCGTACGACCTTCCACTTTGTCGCTGGACGATGCCTGTTTTCGGTGATATTTTGACCCTCAAGTTTCTTCTCATCTTCCAGCAGTCCTCCTCCACGCTCATTGTCAGGCTGAAGCAGTTCGTCTTCGTCATCATTTTCCCGCTTTCTCATAACCTTCAACTTCAACGGTGCATCATGAAATTCGTCCAGTATATCGTGAGCTTCAACCTTCTTCTGCACTCCAGGTAGACCTTCTTCGCGATTATTACCAGTATCCACAAGAAGAATCGGAATACCATGACTGCGCTCAGCCCGTCTATCGAGAAGACTTTTGGACTGTTCCTGACGGCTGAACTCCTCGACGCGGAAAGGAAGGGCGCGAGGTTCATGGAGGAGATCCTGCCACAGCGAGAGGACGTTAGGCTGGTCGAACTTGTTAAAGTGCCGAATCTGACTGATGCTGGCCTTCAGGGATTGTGAGATCTTGTGATTGGGGTTTAGTTGATCAAGAAGCTGTTGCATTTGTTCGGCGCACGACCTGAGCTGACGACGGATCCGGTCTTTCTTGTCCATAACGGAGAAGGCTTTGAAGGATGTGGAAAGGGAAGCTTCGTGTGTTTTGTCCAAGTGGCTCATCACTTGATTCCACCCGTACGATCTCGGGGTTGGTTTTGACAAGTGGTAAGGTGAGCTGAGTTGAAAGACAGACGTGACGGAAAACGAAGTCTAGACGGGAGGGAGAAGAATATCGTGAATATAAAATCTCTTTGTCGATCAGGGCGGTGAAGTTTGGGCTTAGTCGATGTATGATATGTGACATGAGGGTTACACAAAGAATGTATGTTTGTCTGCGAAGAGCCCAGCTGCAGGGTCAGTAAGCCACATCCTCCATCACCCCGCAGACAGAAATTGATGCTGAATTCCTTCTTGGTCATCTAGCTCCGCGTGACACGCAGGTGTGAAGTAGTGCCAACAAGGCTGTCTGAAAGATTGATTGCAAGTTATCGCGCCGATCACATCAATGGCTTCCGATGGTTCACTGTGGTAGACTTCACTGCTATTCTTTCCCCGTAGCGATATTACCAGAGAAACCATAGTTTTGCGAAGCAGATGACATGCTGACTGTTTCCGAATGCGATTTCGTGATTCTCCAATTTTCTGAGGGTCCTCAAGATCTAGATTGAACATGCCTAGGACTCTTGCCTGTAAAACCACGATTTCTTTCCAGCATCTGCTTTCAGTAAAGTTCAAGTCCGGTAGGGGGTCTTACACTGGTGTTATGCTGGATGTTGCCCTCGGTATCATGTTCCGATAAGGCTGAGAGTCGTGCGTGAGCTTACCTACCTTGTCCACTTGTGAAACGTGTCGGTCTAGCCTACATTCGCCCACATGAAGAGGATGCCCATACTTGATATTGTAGTTGGAGCGGCTTTGCTTCGGAGTCGCGGGATTTCTCCTCTTGCTATCATATTTAACTACACTTCATATGGCAAAAAGGTCCCTTTGACGGATCACCATTAGGGCTCCAACTGGGCCAATACGTTGTTTCCTGTACACGTTTATCCCTCTGGCTGTCTTCTCATTTTTGACACCCAGCTTGTGGCTGACGCGCGGTAAATCCAAGAGCCTTGTCGCGACAGGTCGTTAATCTACAAGTAAGAAACAGCTGCAAGACAGAGTTCAAGACCAGGCTGAGCAGTCCAAGGATAGCCAAGCCTCACATGGCGATACAGTAACCAGTAAAGAACAGAAGTTCAAGCTCTTATTCAATGCCACACTCTGGTACCTCCACGGGTTTGACCTGGTTACCAGAGCGTATCTCCAGAGCCGCAGCATTGCTAAGGCTGCTTAGCATGGCGTTTGGGGCTCTCCGATAATTAATGTCCCGCTTAACAGATTATTCAATAGAATTGAGGGGATAGTAAACTATTCTAATGTGTTTCCCCGACACTGGAGTTAAGAGAGTCTAGACTGCGGTTCTAGATCTTGGATTCTGAGTTCCGATGCTTTGATCCCATCCTTGTCAGCTCCGGGCTGCGGAGATGACCGTTTTTGATTGAGGGCTTCGGAGCTCTGATACTTCCACTTATCTTGGTGTTGGAAGTAGAAGAAGGAGGATCGTGGGTCGGTGATAGAAGAAACGTTTAGGTAACAGGATCTGGGCTTTGATCGTGATTGGTATCAATGTTGACGATGGGTGTCACGATAGGATGTCGTATCCAAGGCCGACGATGCAATCAACATGTATTTGTTGAAATATAAGCCTCGTAATCGATGCTTCTGCGCAATGGTCTTGGAGTTCCTGGAAATGGAAACCCGAGAGAGTATCAGCGTCAACAAGATCAGGTCAAGATATATAAGAGAAACAAGATCAATTTCATCTCTACAGACTCTAAAAGTATTACAATTCCCCAAATATGAAGCAACTGTCGCCTGTAGACGATAAAAGAGACAGCAGCAAAGTCTGCGACCCGCAAGCCCAGCCGAAAACACAAGCACCCGGGTAGCTTGATGGGCAATGGCCGAGAGTCTGTGTTGAAGACTGATATTAGTGAAGTTATATCCGTAGTAAGCTCCAGGCCTGGTATTTCAGCCTGGAAATAACGTTAATTGGATGGCGGCTAGTGGCCGGATTTAAGAGAGGGAGAGAGGAAGACAGGAGGGATGTCTCGTTTTGTGGATGAGAGCAACTTGTGGTTGATGTCTTGGTTTGCCAGTATGTCAGCGTACAAATTGTGTTGAGTAAATACTACATTGCCAATCTTGGATATTAAATGTCGCTGGACAATGATTTGCATTTGAGGTCCGACACTTTTTTTTATATGATTGACTGTGCGTGAGATACATCTTAAGATAAAGTAACAGCATATCTCGCTGGTTAAAATGGATACTATCGATAAGGGAGCGTACTAGTACAAATTTAGCTTAGAGTCCATCACCCAAGCGCTAAGCTCCATCATCTTACAGCGCTGTCTGAAGTTCGCCAGTTCGAATGCCAGTATCGGATTAAAAGAATCAAGATTATGCTAAGCTCCCAGATTCTGGAGGCATTTTTTCTAAGGCCTAAGAGTTTTTTTTAATTAAATTCCGCTTCTATTAAAGTGACTTTAGGAGAATCTGGTGCGGCGTTGTCTGAGCCGCTGAGTGCAAGTTACGCACCATCTAAGCAACCGTCAGCGCAAAATTCCCCAGCTCAGACAGTCAGTCAGCGTCTGTCGCTCCCGGGTAGCCAGCCAAACGTAAAAAGGAACATCAAATCAAGTGTCGCTAAACCACAACGTTACACAAGATCTGGTTGCCCAACTGTATGCCTTGAAAATCATCTATAACAAGAGATGACTTTGACCCTATGTAAAAGAAAATAGTAACGCAGCTTTTATCTTGCACGTCATTAATAGATTGGTTGGTGATCGATCAGCGCATTGACTGTAAACAGTTTTGCTGATCGGCACTCCCCACAGGCTTTCCGGACGAAGCTGAGAGTGTGGAAAATTGCCTTAGTGGTGTTTCGTCACGTTAAGTGTCTCTATGCAGTACATAGACTTGTTTATCAAGGTGAATTGAGTCAAAGACAAAAAGACACCAACATCCAATTAGATGCAGCAGCTTTGGAGTGAAAATGAATGGCCCCAACAAGCAGAAATATTACGAGTGGTTCTAATTTTGGTCACTCTGAGTCAACATGTCGCTTCACTGTATCATTTCGGCTGCAGGAATAAAGAGTCATGCGGTTAAGCTGCATTACAACTGCTGGGGTGAATGAAGCATCTTCATTAAGATAAAAACAAAGGCTACAGTGACTTTCTTCACCGCCCGTTCAATTCTGCAACACCCTGAGAACAAAGAACATCGCAGACAGAGACGTATTTCAGAGTGACAGGTAGCTATTGTGGAATTACATCAATGGCTGAGTGGCGGAGTAACTCATACCAATCCCCTCTCCAGCTAATGGTCACTTGCGACAACACAATGCGAGTTTGGATCAGCCACGTATTACCCCGCACCTGGTATTTAGCTGACACTCTCAGTGCTGGTGTATTTAACTGTAAGTTATGCAGCACATTCTGCCAACCGTTCAAGCGCTAAAATCATATTAATATATGTTAATCTTAAAGTAATTTACTTATAAGTTATCGATGCAATCGAATCAGTCTATTATATAGCCTATATCTTACTAGTGCTATAAAATTTCCTATATAAACTTAATTAGTAGCAGGATATTGATATAAATAATACTGTTAAGAGAGTAAGCATAACAGGCAAGGATTTAAGTATAAATTAAGAGAGACAATGGTTTGCCGATTTATCCGTTAGGTTTAGACCTAAAGTCAGTTTAGTATTAATGGCGCTATAACTATCTCTAAAAATAGTTAAGTCTGTTTAATAATACTCTGGCTGCTCGCGATTTTAGGGTCAGAAGTAGCGCTTGGCATGTCACAAGCAATTATAAACCGCAGGTAGCCTAATGAATCCGAATCAGCTAAGTCAGTCTGACACTTTAGCACTGGAGCATTCTACTAAAAACGCCAAGGCTTTCAAGCCATCTAAAAATCAGGAATAGTCCCATTGCAGAGCTCCAGCTAAAGCAGGACAAAGCTTTTATAAAGGGGACTGGAAGAAATAACAATTGTATGCCCTTTTAATACCATACATACCATAGAAAGATGCATCCCACGCACATACAAGGCAGACAGCGACATTTATGGCTGTCCACACTGGACTGGACCAGTACTGTCAGTAGCTTTCTTTTACTCGCTACTGGAATTCTTATGATAATCAATGGCCGTTGCTCTCGGGGCCACGGACTCAGTGCCGACGCACCTATGTGTGTCGGTTCCCAGTTGTCTGTACAGAGCTGGCTCGCCATCACTGGCATCCAATTTTCGCTTCTCAGCACCATATTGCTGCCCCGCATCTCATCAATAACACTTTCCAAGTGTTTTACAAAAGCTGTCGAAACCACAGGAATGCGACTGGATCGTCTGCTTAACTCCCTCTCATCAGCCCCGCTCTCCGCTCAACTTCGGGGATCGAAGAAGGCCATCCAACTCCGATGTCTAGCCTTTCTGCTTGCAGCACTCGTGAGCATTCTCTATAAGTTCTCCTTCGTCACCGTCGATGCAAAGGGTATGCTCGCGATTCCAAAAGGGCAGACCTACTACAATTATAACTCTGACGGTTATCCTGATGCCGACACCAGCTATACTGAAATCGGCGAGTCGGACATGCCCCGAGAGTACAACTATGCTTTGGGGGAAGGGGTCCCGTCTACCATACTCTCAACAAACCTCATTGACTTCATCACTGTCAACAATGGGTCCGTGATTGTCGTGAGCGACCCAGGCATGGCCTTTGAGCATAGGGTTACTACCGATCTAATTGTAGGGCCAAAGGTGAATGCGACGCGAGTGGCAAGAGTTATCAATGGGACTGTGCAATCATGTAGCCCCTTATTGTACCTTCGGAGCTCGTTCTATGTCCTGCGCTCAATTGGTGACTTTGATGCTATCAAGTGGCCTCTTGTTAAGTCAACGCCATACAACAACGGGGTACGAATCGATTATACCCCTTGGAACTCAACCACATTTAATGGGGGCATCATGGACATTACCTCCTTGGCCAATGGATCAATGCAGGCGTGGGCCGTCCAGCATCCACTTGCCTTCCAGCGACAAGCGGGCAATGAGGGCATCTACGACTACAGAGTTACCGTTGATACGCGATACTGCTACGGTTATATTAGCTGGTCAAACTCGGTTACTTACGGTCATTTTGAAATAGAGGAGCCAACCGACATTCAATGCCAGGTTTCCCCTTTCAATGTGGCTACATGGAACAAGACACAGTGGGCATTCAACGCAAAAACGTTCATGCAGGCAGCCCTTGCTGGAAAGACTATTGACGACAGTTTCTGGATGACTGCGCTGCCCATAATTCCAATCGTTAGTGATCACTCATCTATCCACAGAGAGTTTGGCCCGCCGACAGAGAGGAATCCACGGTGTAGCACCATCGCTTCAGACTCATTCGCGGTTTCTGAGGGTATAATAAGGGCATCGAGGACGGGCATGACGGCTTTGGGAATAGCGCTGCAGGGGCTGGCAATCGTGGCAGCCATTGTGGCCCTGTGCTTGATTATGTGGCCAAGACTGCCACTACTTACAGAGTGGCCTGCACAGTGGCTTGCCTTGGCAGAAGGTTTGGATCACTCTGTAGTAAAGGAAGCTGTCAAAGGAGGGGTAACAGTATCTAGTGTTGAGTCCAGCGCTATTGTGTTTCTGTCATTATCCCAAGGAGAGAGCAACGAGTTGCGCCTATTAGGTGTCAGGTCATAGTTCTCGTTTCTATTACAATCGAGGCAAATTTCGATTTTCTATATTTATAAAGCTAATTAGTCATTGCAAGTCTTGTTGGCTGTGTGATCTGGCTGCCAAATCTGGCAACATCGAAGGATAACCAGTGCGGGGAAGATTAGCTGACGGAGATAGGTTTTACTAGCCGTTCTATCAGTGATTCACTATTGCTGTAAGGTAACGGCTAAACTTCAGTCTACACATTGGATGCCTTTATTTATTTGGGTGATTTTTTTATTATACCAGTACTGCTATACCTTTATATATGTACGCCGTGGAAAAAAGAAGCTTTCTGGGCTACACCGCACCACAAGCCAAGCTTCCTTCAACCGCTTGCCGGCATGACCGCTGCTCTTGGCGTTTACCAGAGACTCCAACTGCCTCTACCATGGAGCCCTGTCACTGTCCCGGCCCCCCTGGTTGTTAACGGTGCCGCCACAGATGTGGGAGCCTTCGCAATCAAGTTCACAAGCTTTCGAATGTTCATCCCCTTGGACTAGTATTGCGAATATCCTCACCACCCGGACGAGTCAATTCCATTGCGGCGAAGCCTGTCCTAGGCCCATGGCCTGAACTGTTCTGAAATCCGAGAACATGCACTGGCCGAGGATGGCGCTGACATCCGCATCTTCATATTCGGCGCTGATCATCAATTAGTTGACTGTCACATACCGAACACCCACGAGATCGATGTCGAATGGAAGCAGCACGTACCTTGTCCCTGTCCCATGCCCGTAGTTACTGGCAGCATTGAATCCCCATATCATCCGCGACGCTGAGCTGTCAGTATCTCTATCGTGATTTCCTTATGCATCTGGCATAAGCGCACCACTTCCATTTATCCCGGCAGGCCAGGGGGATTCTAGAAGACGGCGCCGGACATTTATAACCTCTCGAGCTCTTGTAAATGGCCGATACAAGATCTCGGCGCCAAAGTATGTGATCCTGATTTCCTGCACTACCATCATACACAGATCCGGCCGATAGCAGCCTAGGCGATAAACCACGCTCCGCGGTAACATAGAATACAGGAGATGAATCTGCAATATTGGTACGAGGGCAATGCGGCTATGTAACATTAGTAAAGTGATTTAGAACAAACAGCTGTTAGTGCTTAATTAAGAAGGCTTACATTAACGATTAAGAGTGACAGATCATATCTGCCATGATCATGTCACCGAGCGCGTGGGTCGAAGGCATGGCAGTGGCTGTTGTTTTCCTTTCTGCACTTAACAACCAATTTTGTGATTCTTTGTAACAGGCGACGGCACGCTAATTTCCAAGACTCTTTAGGACAAATAATCGAAATAGTGTTTTAGGTGTAGACCTAGTTACATGTAACATAATAATCGTTTTGTGATATGGCCAGCATTCTTACTCAAAGGACAATGCGAAATGATGCATGAGAAGAGTAAGAACAGGATTAGTCGCTCTAGCTCTGAGGCAATCCAAGTGCATGTGATGGCATCTTAGCTCACGTTCCAGATCACTCACTTCCGAGTAGGTCGAAAGCGTCCGCTTAGCGAGATGTTGGACAGAAAGAATTCTTGACAAAATGCTGGTGACAGAGAGCAAGCCATCCCACAACAGAAACAAATCCTCAGGATCCTGTGGGATATACCGCTGACGCTGAAAATCTGTTAGCTCAGAACACAGGCTCTTGGAAGATTCTTCATCTGGCTTGGCTGTGTCAGCGTGTACCAAGTTAATACGCATCGACCGTCCCATGCAACGGATAACCACGGTTCTCGGAAGAAACAGCACCACGACAGATGTTTCCACAGATTCAGATCGATGGATGGACGATACTGATAGTGGTCAAGGCTTTTATCAGGTTCACGGTGCAACCCAACTGTCTGGCAAAGGCTAATGGCAATGCCATTCCAGTGCCATGGCCTAAGCCTGTCTTCTGTGTCTGAATACCAGAAACCCACCGACAGCACCGCTTGAATCAGGACTATCTTGGACTGTTCGTAGTTCGCATCATACAACACCTTTGAGGAGCAGCATTAGACACCTTCTTGCGTTGGAAAGCCCGGGAGTATACCTCTGCACGTAAGAACATGGCCCGTTCATATAGTAAAGTCTCGGGGCGGGAGGATTGGAATACCGATATTAACACTAAAGTAAAGAGACGCCTTCTAGGCCACTATCGTGGCACCTATCAACACGTCTGGGGCCGGTACTCTAACCCGCACGTTGCCAAATGCCCACTTTGGCTCAATCAACTTGAATATAATTCCCTATTAAAGTAACAAGTACTGCAGGACAGTCCCTATCCATAATGCAGAACTAGTTATAACCTTTATAAGATTAACATTTGCGATGGCTTCGGCGGCATGTGGGACAGAGGCCAGGATTCATGCAACAGTGAGGACATCATATGTGACAATGAACAAATGCCCTCCCAAAAGAGGATTAATAACGTGGATCCTTCTACTACAATGGTGAAAGTCAAAATAAAGAGAAATCCGGCCCATGCCGATGAATCGCCTCTTTCTGGTCGACCGCTGTAAATTTGAGCAACAAGGTTTAGTATACCGAGGACCTATTAGCCTTAGCCGATGCTTTTCCGGGGAGACAAAATTGGAGTACCAGTGCGGCCACCGTAAACTGCTGTAGCTGGCGGGAGAGTATTTGCTGTTCATCTACATGAGAGTTTTTACTCTGCAGCGGCGAATTAGCTAAAACTGCATTCGAGTGCCCTAAGCAAAATTGCGAATTGTTTCATACCTCACGCTTAGCCTCGTCGACCAGATAGTCAAGTTCGTGGCTAAGCTCGCGTAATCTAGTGAACTTTTCAAGTGTCTCTTGTCGGAGATCAAGGCTCTGCAGTTTCAGCTTGGTCAGATTTGCGACGCATTTCTACGTCTCCGGGGGCTGTTAGAAAGGGGACAGCAGCTTACATGTCGAGAGAGACTCGCTCCAAATTCCTCCTGAATGTACGTATGATGCTCAACGATCCCTTCGAGGGTAGCTGCCAAGGACGCAAGAGCATACGCCCTTGGAGAAACAATTGTATCAGCGGATTTGAACTCTGCGTCAACAATGATGGGGTCCATGCCACCAACCGTAACATCTTCCTCTTCTTGGCGATATTGTGACAGTCGGAACGTCGCACACGGGTACCTGCGTGAATTATTATGGAACAAATCGGCACATCAAACTTGGGTCACTTTCTGGACGATTTCGTATTCCTCATTGAAATCTAGTTCCAGGTTTTTTTGCGGTCAGCCAGAGTTATGCTTGAAGATGGGTTGTACTTACTGAATGAGCCGGAATGAGCCTGTTGCTGCCGTCTATGTTGTTTTTGGCTTTTTATGTTATTGTCTTGGTTTGTTGTGTTAATACTTATAGTGCTGAACTTGCTTGTAATAGGAGATAATAAGGTTTAAGTTAAGGATGTCTTTTATTAAATTTATTAACTGCTTTAAGGGCCTGCTAATGCTAATAATGATATACTACCTATTATTCTTTTACTTACTTTAAATAAGTTTTATATAAATTTTAAAAAGATTAGCTTAAATAACTTATATATTTTTATTTATTTATTCTTTATATAAAATTACTAAGACTATATC
>NW_023501665.1:0-22804 GCF_013396195.1 Fusarium tjaetaba | reverse complement strand
GCCTCCCCCAATCCAGCAGCCCGCGAGTAAGAAACGCCCTCGCCAAGATACTAATACCGATACCGAACGTGACGACATCAGCCTCCTCTGGGGTGAACTCCGCGCTATCAAAGAAGCGCAAAGCCAGGTCGATGTCAAACAAGTACAAGGTCGAGTCGAAGCCTTGGAGACGGAGAACCAGAAGCTAAAGGAGCAAAACAAGGAGCTAGCCCAAAGCCTGGTCAATCTCCAAGAGCGATACGACGCCTTGGAAGATCGTTTTGCGGCCCTTGATTCCAAGAACGATGAGCTTGCAGAGACCTGTGACCTCGCGTTCGCGGATCTGGGCGACAACATTGATAGGCTTGAGGGTGTTGTTGACTTTGTCCACGAAGGAGGGGTTCGTGACGAGTCACTCAAGGTCATTAAAAACGCTGTTGTCCAGGAGATTATGACGCGGCTGGCCAATGGGTGAGCCCTAATGTCGTTGTTTCTCAACAGATGATTTGACCTCTCGGGATGTCCCATGTCGAGCTGATCTCATGTCGCTGTACGACACTGGATTTCCACGGCAGCGGTGCTCGTCGAACCACCAATTGAGGGACACTATTGACCGTGTCAAAGACGCACCATCGCCTCAGCCGCCGCCGACTGCGTCAAGATGAACGACTCGTCGCTTCATCCCCAGCATCCTTGACCTTGATGTCAGGATATAGTCGGTCGCGTGAAGAATACTTCGATGACCCTGGCCCAAGGTCTTGATGTCGTAATGGCACTCCGCTACTGAGACCGAATAAGGGAGGGAAAGCGAAGACGACATGTAATCCACTGGCATGTATCATCGCTAAGCCTTGTGCCGCGCCGATGATCTCAGGCCTTAGGGAGTGTCCAAGTTGTATGGCACACGCATTTGCGCTAGACGGGAGCAGTGTCTCACTAGAGTCGATATGTGTTAGTCGCACAAGGACATGTTTCTACTATGGATGACGGCGGCTTATAAGTCATAAAGACCATGGAAGCCAAAGAGTACGCACTCAAAGCCAGTGCTCATGAGATATAACGTCCTGCTGGAAGCAAAGTCAACTTTGCATTCTTGTTGCCATTAAATCAGCACTACCTTGGGTCAAGCTCGAGTCACTCTCGCTCATCCTGTCTATCTGCCAGGGAAACGAAATGATGATAACACCCAATACACATAATGATTACAGACGCTTGGCTTTGAAAGCGTGAGACCTTAAACTGTTTTTAAGCCTGTCATATATATAGAGTAACCGGACTTGTAGAAATGGGACCACAGCTAATATCGCGCCAGGCGGGTGAAACAGTTCTTCAAGAGTTCCACGTTTGCAGAACCTTTAGAGTCATGTGTTCGGTATCACGCAACCAGAGCTATTAGCGGCCTAGATGCTGAAAAGACCTGCCACTGTAATAGGAACTACCAGGAACTACCAAGCGTCCAAGCCCAAGGCAGATAATGAATGACAGCACGAATTTTTTTTTCTCTATATGAACTATTGCAAACTAACTAACCATCGCACAAACAAACAGTGACAAGCTTACAGAGATGAAGTCACTGAGCTCCTATCACAGCTTTCATAATCCACTCATCACAAGTCTTCTCCCATGCATCAATACCCTCGCTTTCAATCTTGGGCAAAATCTCCCGCAAATAAATATCCCTAGCACGCAGATCCGTCAAAACGCCCGCGCAATTTATACTAGCATCCCATAGCTCCTTATCTTTCTCCATGTCCAACGTCCCAATGGCCTTGAAGATTGCCAGCTCAGCTGCAATATTGGCAGACTGGAACTCGCACATCGTCGGAACAGAAAGCTTGTCGGGTTCGTTGAACGGGTATTTGTTCACATCGAGGTTTGAGGAGGCTGATACATGTTGTTGGATCGTTGGGCTTCGCGGTTTGGATGAATGTGAGGCGTATGTGTGCCATACAGATCGAGCCGATAGGGTCGAGGAGGAAGCTGTCTGTAGGAAGGCCATCTAGGGAGCCGATGTCGGTTTCAGGGGGTGTACTAGTGGAGGTATCGCAGGCCATGGCTGCAACACCGAGTAGAACAGCGATGAAGTAACGATACATGCTGCAAACTTGGGTTCGTGTTTTGTGGAATTAAGACTCTGAGTTGGGTAATGAAGATGAAGACAAATGTCTATAGATCAGGAACCATTCTGTATGCAACGTGGCATATATATAAGAAGGTGAACTGAACATGCCGCGTCGAACATGACTGCGAGCTCAGCGTGGTTTAAATGTTATGTTCAGTCAGTTATCCATCGCAAGCATCCCATGGCATGAGACGCATACACAGTGCCATGTTCACTGTAAGAGGCGGTCGATAAGAACAAGATCACGATCGTTTGGTTGTTGTCGTCGTTATTGCTGATCATGGTTAAAGACTTGGATCTAGTTGTGTTCACGACCGACTTGGCCGTGCTCATCACGCTCAGGCTCTCGGGTGACGCCTTGGGCCCGAATAGATGCCTTCTAGGTACGTGTTCTCGGCCTTGCTTGACATAAACTCCCTCACCATGTTTTCAGGCCTCTCCGTCCTTGCCTTCAGGTCTGCGTCCTCGGACATTGACCTGGAGACCTTGGCTTTCAGCGCCTCGATCAGGCTCATCGTTGTCACTATAATCCTGACGTCGTTCAGGTCCTTGTTGCTTAAGGTGGCCGCCTAAGACTTATTCTTGCCTTCGTTCGTTTTGGAAATGCTGTTTGTGACGATTCTCTTGGTGCAGACATTGTTGTTATTCTCGTTTACGTAGATATTCTCGCTTGTGTATTGGGTACTTGTCCTACTTCACCTGGTGTAGGCCTAGCCGCTCATGACCGCCAACTTGGCGTCCGTGTAGGTTTATTATCACGCTCGTGTTTGTGTTCTTGTTCTAGATAGATCAGCATCGAATCCGTCCTAACAACTATGCCCGTGTCCAACGCTAGGATCGAGGGCTCCTTCGTAAACAACCTCTGATACAAGCGTCGACACCCCACGCCCCTGCAGTAGTATGCTGGCAGGGCGATGATTTCAGTGGCATCGGTAGCCCTCTATACGGCCCGTTATCTGAGAATGCTTCATGTCCACTCTCGCGATGCAGTGGATCTTCATGGATGCTTCCAAGCCTATCAAGTCTAGGTTGACCACATTCGACCCTCCGGCAACGCTCTTGGTGGTGTTGACCAGCCCGGAACGGCCGTGAGCGCCATTTTAGACCTGTACGTGGCCTCTGGGGCCAGGGTCGCGATTATAGTCGCCATCTTCCTCATGTCGCTCTCTGTCCGCTGATAGACACGTTCATGCTGTCGTGGGTGATGTCGAGCTTGGACATCTGCATCAAGACGTGCTTGTTCTGCCCTGCGCTCACGTCGGTGTTCTCAATGGCCAGCAATGCCAAACACTCGTACTGAGCGCAATCGCGCCTATATCCTTATTTGTGACCCATTTCTTATACGAGTCGTCCTTTACCTTCACTTATCTGTCATTGCATAACATCACACCAGTCTTTATGTTCTTCGGGTAATCCATGTTTACATTCTAGTTCTACTTGATACCTTGGTATGCGCCAATGTCCGTATTTGTCTGCATGTGTCGGTCCCTATCCTGATCGTTGCAACGAGACCATGCACAAAAACATGTGCACAGTCATCGATGTATGCATGAACACGATAAGATAGACATGAGTTCCACTGTCCCAACACCATCTTCTACACATAGCAAAACAAGACTCACCCATCTACAGGCCCCATCCCCAAGCCGGCCTAGTAACAGTATCACTCAAACTTGGCCCCGTCCAACTCCCACCTAACTTTCTTCCCCATAGCCCTCGCCTTCTTCCTATCAGCCCGTTTAACTGCCCTATCCAGCGGGAACAGACTTGCCTTCTCTCCCTTCCACTTTATGCCGTATCCCCGATCTCGAGCGATGCGTTCATCTCGCTCACGAAGTCCATGGCGTCGGGCAACCCAATTAGCAAACGCATTTACCTTCGGGTCTGAATCTATGCGTTTGAAGGGCGGCGAAACTTGGTCATCCTGTTGATTGAGAGCAGACCCTAGCATGTCCTGACGCGCGAGATAATCTCGAAATCTATTCCAACATCTTTCCATCTCCCGATCTTCCTCTGGAGTAAGCTCAGTAACAGGCCGAGGGGGTTCATTTGCCTTGAAGACCTCTGTGGTTGGTGGGAGTTCATGATCCTGTTGATTTAGAGAAGTCGTTCGCTTATCCTTGCGTTCCAAATTTTCATGAGCGCCGACAATGTCCTCTGGGCTACCTGTCTGTGCAACGTTCTGTGAGGGTTCAGTTTCCTCATAGATCTGTTCGGGCATCCCTTGATAATGCCACGCTCAGGAACTTGTCAGCCTGTGAAAGATCGTTCTCCTCGGTCGCTTGATCAGATGCCGTATCAGTCGAAGTCTCAGCAGCTTCTTCAAGACGTACCATCTCGAAAACACGTGCCAACTCATCGCTTGCCTTAGCAGGAGGGTCATCATGAGTAGGGAGGTGCTTGTTATCAGCCGCGTGTTGCTTGAGAGCAAGTCTAGAAGACTCCTTCATAAGTAAGTTGCCCTCATCTGTCAATCTTTTCTTATCTCCTTCTCCCATGGTCTCACTCCAGTTAGCGATGTTGTTAGCGATCCACGCAGTAACATTACCCTTACGCCCGTCCCAAGACTTGAGCCACTGCTCCTCAGTTTGGCTCTCGGGCGTGAGCTGCGCCAACCCATGAATCCAGGCGACTTCCACCTTCTTCTCCTTCAACTTGTTGATAACCTCAGCATGTCCTGGAGTATCTGCTTGTTCAACGTGTGCGATAAAACGGAGAAGTTGCCGTGCTCGTTCGGATCTACACACTCCTGTAAAGAAAAGATCATCAGCTTCAGACTCTGAGTCGGAGTGATAGCCATTAGACTTGCCCTTGCCATTTACTTGCCCTGCCATTCTTGTTAGTGAGTTTTAAGTAAGTCGTGAGTGAGCTTTGAGTGAGCTGCTAGTAAGTTCTTAGTAAGGTGCTGGTGAGTGGTTAGAGAGTAGTTAGTGAGTTGTTAGTGGGTTGTTAGGGGTGTTAGTGTTACTGGTGTTGTTGCTGTTATTGGTAAAGAGGATGTGATGATGGATGTTATGACAGAAGGAGTTGGAAAGAGGTGGTGTATTTATAAAGTAGCTTTTGGAAGTTACATGGTACCAGTTCTTGATGCGAGAATTGGAGATAACATAGGGTTCTTTGTTCGATAATTGATTGGCGTAGCATGCTAACTAAACGTACGTGTGACCATGTAAATCTCGCCAGCCGCAGGACAGGACAAGAAAATACCCTAGAACAAGGAACATTGAAGATTTAACTTTCGAAATTGGATGCAACGTATTTAATTCTGTTGTAGATGGAACAGAATTACCCCTGAGGAAACAATGCAACCAATCCAAGAACAGGTTAACCAACTACATGAGGAACAAGAGCATGTTCAAGCTCTGAAGCGTAAGTTGATAGGGCTTGAGCTTAGTCTTACATTCTACAGTACTTTACATATAGTGGCGTATCTGTTCATTGCAGTCGAGCGTGAACTGGGAAATGCTTTTCAGGCCCGACATATCAACACCGTCTTCACTGAGCCGAGGGACATTCGTGGCCACTGCCTTGCTAGGTCGCGGAAACGGCGTCATCGCGATGAGGGTCTGAGTCTGTGGTCGAGGCCACGACAACCCTGGTGATCCCAGCGACGGGTGCGGAGGGATACAGCGTGGAATAGGCGTGGATGGTTCAGTGGCGACACCAGGGAAGTTTGGCACCAGACCTATCAACTATCTCCTCGTTGGCAGTCTGGGCAAACTTGTGTTCCCATTGCTGGCTCGAAATCTTGCCCGGCGTCGACGGTAGCTGAGGGAGTCGGATTACGTCTTTGACACTCGAAGTGGACATGTCGCTGCGAAAATATGATCTATACCGTCTCGATGATCTGAACTGGTACACTCTCCACTTCTCCTGTGTGTCAGCTACTTGAAGCATCTCGAGGAGATGTTCTTCTCGCTCTGTTAGATTTGTCGTGTCCATTGCGGCTGAATCGGTGAATGAATGAATTTGTGAAGGAAATAGAGAGAAGTTGACGAGAAGAAAAGTTGGGCGTGGGCGCGATATCGGTGTTTATCATATCGTATAGGGCTAGGGTACCACGTCGTACGTGTCTGACAGCTGCGATTGCAATGTCTGTAAGATGGGACTGAGCCCCCAGATCGGCTGTGTGACAAGCATGTTTTCTTCTGTTGCAGGCCATGGCAAAGCAAAGCGAAGCGTCACCGTGATAGGGCAGATAAATGTTTGTTTGAGTCATGACTAATGGATGTCCTTATCTCTCTCATGACAGCCGCTGCGCATAGGTAAGCAAAGGCTTCACCGAAAGAACGAGCATGGTGGTTGCCCAAGCCACGTCTTCAACAAGATAGAGTCCCTTTTATCTGATGCATGCATGGTTGATCAGTCATGTAGTTTCTATCTGACTCTCTGCACATCCGCTTCATTTGGCTGAGCTAAAATTCTTGACCTGCCTCACTGATGCAGTTATTGTTCCATGTTCAAGTGCGCTGTCACGTCAAGGGGAAAGCAGCTATGATCTTTCTTTACACTGGACTATCAGCTAGCAGTACTGGGATGTGACCTGCAAGAAGATACTTTCACGCAAAGAGAACATCGTGACGCGTCTAAATCTCCCGGAGCGCTGCGATGCTGCTTCAGGTGAGTTCAGGACTGCGTGGACAGAGGGTGTTCTGAGGGAGTTTATGGCGGTTGAGTTCAAGGGAGGTGAGACACTGGTCATTGATCTTACTAGGGTGGATGACGATACCGAAGGGAGTCTTTTTATCGCGTAAGATAGAGACTTGGAGGCGTTTGAGCCAGATTGACAGCCCCAGCCGACATCGGAATAGGGTCAACGTGAGTATCAATCTCAGACCACGCGACACATTCCGATCAAGCAACAGATTCAACAACAGGTACAAAGAAATGTCCAACGGCAAGTCCAGTAACAACTCCAAACTCAGCCTCAAAGCCAGACCCGGACTCAGCCGCGACCACAACAACAGCCCCATCACACACCTCCCGCGCCTCCACCATCCCCAAGCCCCAAGACCATAAACCTCTTGACCGCACTTTTAAGGAATGTGAGCCCATCAACATCGAGATGGCTCGCATAAAGTGCTTCAAGAGGCGCATGGTCAATCGTGGGCCAGTCTCATCTCGTCTCTGTGTGACTTCCAAGGGTCTGCCTTCGAGGATTCAGAGTACCAGCGTATCCATAACCACCTTGGCAACATCCTTCAATATCTCCATGATGAGCTCGGCAGCCCGCAGACCCCAGTCCAAGCCCATCCGGACGTCGAGATGGACACTACTCAGGATACAGTGGATGATCCTCGTCTCGCTGAGATGATGGACCGATTCGCCAAGATGGAGTCACGAGCTCAGTAAACTGAAGAGACACAGTGAACAGCCGTTGAAAGAGCCATTGTGAGCCTGGAGACTGTTCTCGGCAAGATCGCCGAGAACGTGTATATGCCTACTCCTAAACCAGCCGTTTAGACGGAATCTACTGTCGAGGCCAAGTCTGGGGACATGATAGCGGTTGTTGACGATGAGCCTCAGCTCAACGGCACACCGCTGTTGTTCCCTTGCCACACCCTGCACAGTATGTACCTTAAGAAGCATCTCACCACATGTACGCAAGAACAGCACACGCGTCTATACTATATCCTACACCAACCTTCCCTGTCCTGGACGATACACCGGAGTCAGAAAAAGACGAGCCAGAGCCTCTAGTGGCGTCTGGCCACCTTGAGAGGTGGCAACTGCAGACTCCCAACACGCCTGGACCGTCATGTTTCGAGCCAGATGTACCACGACCGACGCCTGTTTTTTACTAGGCATTGTTAAGCTTTACCTGTAACATACAAAACTTCACCGCCTTCGTCGCGCGGCTATGGCCAAGTTATTGGTCCCTCGAGAGTGGAACGACATTGCGGACTTATTGGTGCAGTTGTCGACCCCAATTACAAAGTTACGCATGATTGGGTTCATGGCACTCGAAGTCCATGTGCCTCGAGCATGGGAGGTCAATGCGACTTGGGTCTTTGAAGGATAGCGCTGAGGCACGTGTCTCTGACGATCCCGACTATTACGTTGAGGATGATGGGGTGCATCGTAAACCAAGTCCTTATCCCACTCCACGTCCCCGACCCCAGTTCGAGAGGCATCGTCATATTCCCGCACTCGTACAAGCTCCCAGTCCGGTTGATGAGTTGGACCTTCGTCGGGAGAATGTTCTCACACTGACGGACCTCGTTAATCAGGAGCGCAAGCTTCATCTTGCTCTAATCATACTACGTAACACGTATCCACGGTTGTACTGTAAGCTCGCGCGCCCAAGCAATTACTTCATGTAGACCTTGTTCTTTCTCAGAACGGAATTGGCCATTTCTCTCATACTCTTGGAGAAAAGACATCACTGATTGTGTTGGCTGAGCCTGGGCCATTGGTGAAATGCGGGGTTGTATTTTGTCTATTTCTCCATCCACAAGAGCTGATATCCCAAAGCCTTCAATAAGCCGTTTCACTTTTGGAGAAAAGACGTGGCTGACTCTCCTGACTGAACCTAGCCCATTGATAGAATATAGGGCTCTGTTGTCTCCGTTTCTCCATCCAGAAGACATGGTGCCGCAAAGGCTTCAGCGAGACTTTCGGCTTCTCCAATGCAATACGAATGTTTGCTCGCGTCACAACATATCTATTATGGTCGACACTGACGCGAACGCTGAAGCTGAGGAAACAGCCCGAGCATATGCAGGGCACCTTATGCAGCGGACACCGAGTTAGTAGAAGCACTATGCTGAATCTTCCTGTTGGGAGTGGCAACGGGCCAAGTGACTGATTGCTGAGCATCCCCTAAGTGGTCCCCCCTGAACTCGCAGGAATACCGCGCATGAGCCAATGGGTCAGGCTGGGGAGGATAGACGGCTTCAACAGATATACCTGGGTGTCTGAGGCCGTAGATGTCGCGTCGAAGCGCCTTGCAGAGTATGTCCACTGAACTCGAGAAGAGAAACTGGTGCTGTGATGGCGGTCCTTCATGTAGGGTTTTTTGCCGAGCAAGAACTCTTTGGCTGACTGGTGAACAAAGTAAATAATATGGTCGCGGATCGTGAGGGACGATGCGCATTGTCCCACCAGTCTTCGAATATAGTCTTCGGCAAGGACCTTTGGAGGGAGGCTAGAGAAGACTCGCAGCTCTGCCAGCTGAAGAGGCTGATAGGCTACAAGAAGGCTCGCTAGAACCTTTCGGCAGTTCTCTGGATTGCCCTTTGGCAAACCTTGAATCTGCTCAAACATGCGGTCATAGAGCTTCTTTGGCCTGTTGTCCAGTATCTCCTCCACATCCCATGGTTGGGCATCTTGAAGCTCTTCAATAACGAGAGCTGCTCTTAGGAAAGCGCCTTGGGCCCTTCGCCGGACAGTATCTCGGATAAGTATGAGGAGTGCCTCATTGTTCTGCACAGCCGAGAGAGTAGACGTGGAGTGATCGATCTAGTCGCCGACAGCATCAGCTATCCGCTCGGCATTTTCGGTGAGCTCTAGGCTAAGCCCTACTTCTGGGCCAATCTTCCCTAACTCACTCTCGATATTACTGCGGTTCCGGCTGGATATGAGCCACTTGGTGCGAGTCCACCTGGCAGCGTTGACGATGAATCTCAGCAGCGTTGCTCGATCAACCTCACACTCGTCAAGCCCGTCAATGATGAATACCTTGCCGTCCAACCTTGAATCGCTCATCATTTCGGTAAAGAGGGTAGACAGCGTCGTCCAGGCGTTCTTCTCCGTGAATAATATACTTCCTGCTCGTTTGTATCTCTCCAGAATGTACTTGTCAAGGAGCGATGGGTCTTGCTCGGCAAGCAGATACAACAGACCGCGCAACACACTCGTGGCAGTGCTGAGCCGCGCATCCGTCGCTTGGCAGAAGAAGTTACACGGCCGCTGCCCCTTCTCAGCATCCTTTTCCTGCTCGTCGATGACGGAACATAGGAGCTTGGTCTTGCCCTTGCCGGGATCGCCCTTAATCCATAGCATGCGTCTCTCGGCATCATGGCGCCAGCGAACAAAATCTGATTGCTCCAGAATCCAGGCACAAGAGGCTGAGTATAGGCCGCCTCTCGTTTCCTCGATGCGTTTCTTGTCGCTGCGGGGATCGGTCTGGCGCAAGGACCGAAAGCATTCCCTTTGATCGTCTCGTTCCGCTGGCAATGTGGTCAGCAGAGTGCCAGTTTGAGCGCCAGGTTCCTGAACATACCATGGAAATGAGCTTCGGTGACACCATAATTGTTGGCTACCTGAACACCATAGTTGTCGCCTGTGAGGATCGTGGGGGACATGGCGCCATCTCCTGCTCCTCTTGCATTTTAGATACTCCGTACTCAGGTCCCTTCGGAAATCAAGTACGCCAACAAAGAATCCCGTCAAATACGGCTTGCGTAACCATGGTGTATAGATCTTTTATGGGCATCGCTCCAACCTTTCTCAAAAGCTCCAACCATACAGCCATTGCCCCGAGCAAAGGCTTTCCGCCGTTGATTAGTTCACAGACAGTTAGGCCTTAACAAAGGGCCTTGAATCCCACGTAAATAAAGTGCCTCCTCTGGTCTCATCCTGGGCTTTAGCCACCCCCACGAATAGTCTCGTTCACGAGGTTGCCGCCGTGATTTGAGACAAGATCAGGCTGGCGACAAAACCGATGTGCCAAGGGCCCTGGTCCAGATCCGGGGTGGACTAGCGCTTACATCTTGGGCTCCCTAGGCTCAGGTACCTTGGTTGAAGCGACGTTATTGGTTATATTAGCTACCCAGCTTTGCGATTCCCTGCTGTGCAGAAAGCCACGCCTTCTGACGGGCCACTTGTAGTTCAAAAGCCTCGCGTCTCCTTGCTGTATTCTACATGATGGAGTTGAGGTCGCCTGGCCTGTGGCCCTCTCTATCTCTCACGTATAACTTCCCCCGCGTTACTGGCCCGTCCGCCTCTCTTGTTACGGTCACCCGACTGACACAGCACTGCTCACGGATCCTCTATAAAACGGCCCTGAAGTGATATATAATCCAATATCTCCTTTCTTAAAATCTTACTATTAATTGTTATTATATTTATTAAAATAATATAATTATAAAATACTTATAAAGTAAAGAGAAATATATATATAGCTTAATACTATAAATATTATAAGCTAGAAGCTTAATAACTTCTTTTTAAGAAAACTTTAATATCTTAATAATTTATTAATATTAATGCCTTTTTATTATAGTCTATTTTATAAAGAGATATTGAAAACTATAAAGTAGCTATAGTTATCTCTTAGAAGTCCGGGATACCAGGCTAGGGCCTGAAATAACTAGAATCTTGAACTAAATACCTTACCGCCCTGCAGTGAGATTGAGCCAATCGGCTATAGGTGGGGAGCAGTTTCCGGCGGGGGCGTCGGCTAACATGATGCGTGGACCAATAAACACGCTTCTTCTATAAATATTTAAAGAGGAAATACACAACTACCCGAAGCTGAAAGAAGACCTTAGATTTCAGAAACTGGGATATTTATCCCTTAAGTCAAAATTCACTGTAATAATAAAAGCTATAAAAATAAAGAATACAAGGGACTATTTAAAAAACTGCTAGATTAGCTAATAGATGATCGAGAGGCATATAAACAGGCTGTTAATAAGGTCTCTATACTAAATATATTCCTATACTTATCTACTAATAAAAATATATAATATTACTTTATATCTTTATAAGTCGCTATCTAATCGGCAAAGAGACGATAAATAACTGTAAAATCCATGTCCCCATATTCTGGTAAGGCTTGCGTGTATGTATCCAGTGCCTGCTGTCCAAGTACGAGTCTAGCATCGGCTGCCTCGGCCATCGCTACGGCCAGAGTAACATCTTTATGCATCAGGCTTGCTCTGAAACCAGGCTTATAGCCATTGGAAGACGGAGACGTTGGCGCCAGGCCCGGGACAGGATTATCCTGCTCGACTAGACGATTGCGAGCAGCCCCGGCGACCAACACCCGATATAGCACCTTGGGGTCGATGCCAGCACGAATACCAAGGTTCATGGTCTCGGCTGCTGCAACATTCAATACACCAGCAAGGTAATTGTGGCAGAGCTTCGCAACGAGACCTGCAGATGTCTTGCCACAGGGGACGATCTTTTCGGGCATTCCCATGAGCCTCAGAACCTGTTCGACGGTACTGAACTCTGGATCTCTCTCGCTCCCGCCAACGAAAAAGGCCAGCTTGCCTTCATTGGCGCCGGCAACTCCGCCACTAACTGGTGAGTCGTAGAAAGATGCAGATCCATCGATGTCGGTGATAAAGTCCTTGACGGCGAGGCAGGTCTCCACGTCGATAGTGGAACAGTCGATGAATATCTTGTCCTTCAGGTTCATCGATGAAAGGCCACTTTCCTTGCCGGTATACACGGCCTTGACATGCTTGCCCTCTGGCAACATAGTGATAACAATGTCCTAAAAGTCAAGAGTGAGTATAATGGAATTATGTGCTTGGAGTTCATGGCCTTACACAAGTTGCAAAGACATCCCGGGACGATGTACCCTTCGTTACTAAACCGCGAAACTCTGTAGCTAGTGACTCGACCGCGTCTTGATTGATGTCAAAGATCATCAATGATGTTGACGACAGCAGCTTCCTAGCCAGGTTTTGGGCCATCCCGTAACCCATGGCACCCAGGCCAATGAATCCAACCTTGCGGTTATCAAGTGTTGGCATTTTAGGGGAAAGGTATGCTTTACTGTGTGCTTTGTTCAATTTGTATAACTAGCACGTTAAGAATGGGAAGCGGCTGTATATATCGAAATGCTAGAAAGGATATTGCCAGTTGGTCATGAGTCCCGAGGCTAAACAGATTAGGTATAGAATCTCCGGTGGATCAGAATTTCTCTTCCGAGCTCCCCACCACCATAACTTTCGCTCTCGGCTCCTCTTCCCGACGAAGTACACCAGGTAACGCCGGTTCATGTTTTACCGTGTGGGGGCTCCCGGATAGCACACATTTATGAATGTCAGCTAGTCTCAGCCGACAAGCTCTCCTCTCCTAACTTGGTCACAGGCCAAAAAGAAATCTAAAATCTCACCATTAGTCCATAGAAAAATCACCTCAAACTCTGGCATAATGGGTTCCTCAGAAGATGCTGCTGATCTGAGAGCTTCTGAAAAGGTCACTCTAGGGCAACAAAAGGCTCGCGAATTTCTAGGTGACAAGGTTACCAAGGTTATGAAGGAAAGAACGGTACGCTGTGTCGAATACACCCCTATCGAGCTACAGACTAACTTATCTCCTCTTGCAGAAACCGGGCTTGTTCAGCGATACAGTGCAAGAGTATGTCATGGGAGTTTGCTACTCATCTTACGACCGCCCCGGGCTCGATTTCCGATCGCGGGCGTTAATGAACATTGCCATGGTCATTGCGCTAAATCGAGGCCCTGAGCTGAAGGCGCATATAAACGCCGCCTTTGTTCAGGGACTGACTGAAGAGGAAATTTGTGAGGCTTGCAGGCATGCTATGATCTATTGCGGTGTTCCCGCTGGAGTCCATGCCATGCTACTTGCGGCGGAGGTGGCTGATCAGCTTCGGGAAGATGGTGACATTCAATAAGTAATGTCTAATTTGTTAGCGAGATGTATTATTTGCAGTTGAGACTTGGGGCTGAGAGTTCAAGAGACAATAAGAGTTAATGTTTTTGACTCACATTGTGTACTACCTGATCTGTCGAGGTACTGTAGGCGTTCGTTGGTACCATGTGAGCCCCAAATCCCAAATTTAGCATCGGTCTCTACCATTCTGCTAGAGGTACAAGATAACATTAATCCACATTCTGTTATTCCAAGCGCCCGAGGGGTCGACAGTGACAATCATGACGGCATGTCTTGCTACCTTCTATGGCCGTATCACTCACTGCCTCATCCAAGGGCTAAGCTGCAAGTGCGAACTGGGAGGTTTACTCCATCAAGCCATATATTGCTTACTTTACATATCTGGCACCATGAACCGGCAGCTACAGCTGTAACAAGCTTCAATTCTTGGCCGAAAAAACACCTTATCTAACTTGATCCAGATAATCCAAGGCGTCCTTTAAAACTGCAACAGAAAAGTCAATTGAAGCAGCTGTCTAAAGAATGTGATTAGTGTTGGGATAGTAGCACATCATTTCTTCTCAGAAACCATCGCATATATCCTCACTGAAGCATTCCAAATGTCCCAGTGCTTCAAACATCCTCGGGTGGCTGGAAATTAACCTTGAGGGGCTGCCACTTCTCCGCACGGTAACTCTCCCTCACCTTTTTGCTCTCTACCAACCCCCACTCGGTGGTACCCAGCATCAACGACGTCTCAAACATAAAGACCTGGACATCGTGGCCATCCTTTCGGGGTACTAGCGCTTCGGTAGATGCCTTTTCAAACACACCTACATCGGGGCCGTGGCCAGACATTATGTTATGAAGCTGAGCGCCCCCCGGTCTAAGCCCCGTAGACCTGCTCAGGTCTACAGATGCAGATATCATTGCTGAGAACTCTGCCATTGTATTGCGGTGATACCAAGGTGGTCTAAAGGTGTCCTCCTGGACGGTCCAGCGCTTAGGGAAGAAGGCAAAGTCTACGACAGCAACTCCAGGATATGGAGATGGGGCTGTGAGGACAGTGTAGATGCTTGGATCAATATGGTCGTAACTGACGCTGTTGATAGAGTTAAATCGTCCCAGGTCGTATTTATACGGATAGTATATGCCGTGCCAGGCTACTACGTCAAACGGGCTATGATCCTGGTGGAGTTGCCACAGCTTGCCGTTGAATCGACTGATAATCGACCACCTGGAGCTTGTGTCCTGCTCGTAGTTTGCAGTAGGTATTTGGAAGTCCCTAGCATTGGCGAGTCCGCTGGAACCAATGACTCCTAACTCGGGGAGCTTGAAGTGGCCTTGGAATAGCTCGAGAGAGAAGCCTCGAATGGGGCCTTCAGGAAGGGTCGGTCACTAGATATCGGATACCACGCGGGATGACCAAGATCTCGTTGGGCCTTATAAGAAGCCTACCGAGCTCAGTCTGCACATCTATGACTCCATGCTGGAGTACAATAAGGAGGTCGCCATCAGAGGAGTAGTATGCCTGCTTAGGTGGCATATCCTTCCCTGCGGTGAAAACATAGATGGCAATACCAGTCTTCATCATCGGGTCGCCGGCGCCTGCAAGGTGCCGACTTCCTGAGACCCAGTCATGGCTATCCTGAATGTCGAAGGGTTCGAATAGAAGTTGGTCTGGGGTGAATTTCAGCTCTTGGTGAGTCCGAGTTGAATTCTCATGAGATGCGCTGACACCATCTTTCACGGCTGGCTGCGATAACTCCTTCCAACGGTCATGGGAGGCCGTCGGCAGGATGCGATAGAGCCAGCTATGCTGGTTTTCGGCACGGGGAACGGTGAAGGCGGTGCCGGATAACTTCTCAGTATAGAGCCCGTGTGGTGGCCTCTGAGGCGAGTTCTGCGCGACAGGAATAGTATTCTTTATCGCTTGGGACCTAGAGTCAGTTAGTCAGAGGATTCGTTGAAAGTGAGCCATTTGCCATACTCCTGATAGTTTCCGAATCCAGTCAAATACTGGTAAGGATCACTTTGTTGAAAACCCGATGGAGGCATTCTGTTTGGATGGGGCCTTGGAATATATACAAAGTACCAGTAAAGGGGATACAGTAAGAAGTGGAAGTGTGACTCAGTTTTTAGATATTGCTCTGGTAAATATATAGCAAATCGTGCTGAGGGTTACTTGGTATTCCACTATTGGTATTTATGGCATAACATGTCCTGCTCTACACGCCCCACGAGGACTTGGCCGTCTAAACTCAAACTGCTAACCCGGTGGGGGATGCTGTCGGATACTGGCGGGGGTGGAGACTTGTTTTAAATATATTTGAATTATAATAACCTGCCTACCTATACGTTCTATTTATAGAATCTATATTTCTTAGAATACTGTAAATGCGTTTATTAAGTAAATATTTCATTAAAAGTAATATTTTAACTGAAAAGAAAAGTAAAAAGAAATTACATAACAGCCCCAAGCAGGAATAGTCCTTACCAGGCAATATGCACTTAGATTCCCCGTCTACCCCACACCGCGGTGTATCACGGAGACCGTCCTACCCCAAACCCCGCATTTGACCTATTCTGCACCAGAGGATAGACGAAAGCAAGTCTTTCTTTGCGCAGCATACTCTCTCAGCACCACCCTCAGCTCCCTCTACCGACCGACCATCAAGATCTCCCAGTCAGAATGAGCACCGCTGAAGCTGGCCCGATCGTCTCCACCAACACAATTGAAATGCACCCTTCGCTATCTAACCCACAAGCGGCTGCTGCTGAAAAACAAGCACTACCTGCCGTGATGTCCGCGAATCCCTTTGTCTGCGACATCTGCAAGAGTAGCTATTCCAGGATCGACCACCTCGCTCGCCACTTCCGTAGTCGTATGATATCCGGTTCGGTAGCTGATTGATTGGGAGCAACATTTGACATTTTCGTCTTAGATACCACCGAGCAAAAGTCCGTTAATTGCCCGCAATGCTCCAGGTCATTTACGAGACCGTCAGTTGTCCTGTACTTCATCTTGTAGATTCGCTTAACTGACTGACTGGCGACGGGGAACAGCGATACTCTAAAACGACACATGAACATCCACAAGTTCGACAGCTCACCTGCAGGAAGCCACCGTCAGCGGGCGGTAAAGGCTTGCCTTTCGTGTGCTAAATCGAAACTGCGTTGTGAGGGACATGTACCTTGTAGGAGATGCCAGGAGCGAGGTTTGCATTGTCATTTCCTTCGACAGTCCCGCTCGGGATCGAGCACGCATCGTAAGGCTTCTTCCACGGACAAGGCACAGCCCGCCGCCATGGATGTCGTTAGTTGCTTAGGCTTGACGGATCAAGACTCCCAGTCAGCGTCCACAATAATGGAAGGCCCAATAAGCGCCATCAGCCCAGTTAATCAGGCCATGACCCCAACGTCTCTCCACAAAGGCGAGTTTGAGTAGTCCCTTTGGCTCATATCATGGTTATTCTGGCAGTCGACTTACTCAATGTGCCTTCTGCCGTGACCTTAAACTCGTCTGTGTTAGTTTGGAACACTGCTGACTAGCTTTTTAGATTCTCTGAGCGAAGAAACCCTCCCATTCAGTCCTAACTTTCTTGGGTTTCAACAACCTTGTTCTACCGGCTTCTTTCCAGATATCGGCTCTTCGGACTTGGCGGGGCACAACGAACTTGGAGACGAACTAGGATGCTCCTGGGATGCGTTCAGCTTGGATATCCTTAACTTTGGTGCTATCGAGAGCCAGCCCTTAACGCCAACGCTACCAAACGTGGATGTAACTTCAGGAGCTGACGAGCGTGTCTCTCTTGGCGAAGACGCCTACAAGAAATCGTTCCTGCTCTGGACGCCAAAGGCAGGTGAACACTGGGGTTCCAGAACCTCAGATCTCCCCCCTTCTCTCGACGGAGTGCTGTCTGCTTGTGCTTCTCTCCCTCAACAGCACACGCCGCATATACGCCTTGAGGAGTCTACCCGGTATCGCATTCTTAGCCTGATGTTATCTGTCGCAGGCTCTGACGACCACCATCGCATTCTCTCATCCTTTCCGCCTCTAAAAGTGCTAGAGTATCTACTGTCTACGGAACTCGCGGGGAATAACCGGGAGGTGGACTCGTGGCTTCATGCCCCCAGCTTCAACCCCAATACCGCCTGTAGCGAGCTGGTCCTCGGCCTAATCATTGCCGGTGCCTTCCGATCAGGCAGTGCTATATCTCATAGACTTGCCCTTGGTCTACACGAGCTTCATCGACAACTCATTGCACGCTTGGTACGCTAACTTTGAAGTTAAAGCTCATTGACTTAGTTGGTGCTAACCAACCCGCTTTTCAGTTTTGCAGCGATGGGCGCAATGCTCGGTTGCTTGAACCAGTCAAATGCTTTGTGCTTATGGTCCAAGGCGGCTTGTGGAGTGGTGATAGCCGAACCATCGAGATATGCGAAAGTATGCTCGGGATGCCGATTACTGTAAGCTTGTGCATAGACCGTGGAGAGGTCATTGATAACAAAACCCTCTTAGATGATGAGGAGGGGAGGTTTCTTTCGACTAGCATACCCAGGAGGCGCTTCACCGCTTCCGGGCGACAGCGACGTGGTTTTAAGGGAGAAATGGCATTCTTGGCTTGACTATGAATTGCGAAAAAGGTAATATTCCCTATCGTATATGGAGCTCGCTAATACTTTCTGTAGACTTGTGCTGCATCTGTTGATACTCAGCACCCAGTACTCGATGGCATTCCTCACACAACCCCCCTTGACGCCCGCCGAAATACATGCTAGCCTACCAGCAGCACGAAAGCTCTGGGATGCGCCCACTGCTGATGCGTGGCGGGAAGCCTACACCAGCCTTGGCTGCTCCGCCTCAAAGATCTTATTGCACACATGCATTGAAGACCTCCAAAATATATTAACCCTGGGAAACACTGTGGATGCTGGATACACGACTCTGGCGGTCCTCTCTGGCTTGTGGTGGAACACTTGGCAATACAAGGAGCGCCTCAAGGCTCAAGCCAAGCATTCGTTCAGTACCCAGGCCCTCTATCAAGAAGCACGAGAGTCACTGGAATCCTTTGCTATCATCCATACAAGGGCGCTTGGGCCTATGAAGCCCTCACTCCTCGTTCTTCACGAGCGGCAGCTCATGTACCTTGACGTTTCTCTCGAGGATCTGCAGTTACTCGGCGGCAAGGAGGGTGAGCGCGAAGCACTTTGTGTCCTTCCGCGACTCAGGGAGTGGGCCGAGAGTAGATCCTGCCAGGAGGCCATGTGGCATGCTGGCCAGATCTTGCGGGCGGCACGTCAGAGTGACCAAGGCTCGCTGTGCGAGTCCACGGTTATTGCTCTCTACCATGCCAGCTTGATATTCTGGTCATACTCGATCTTGTCAAGGGCACGAATGATGAATATCCCCACTGATCTTGATGAGATAGTCTTGGACAGCGAGCACGAGCCACTGTTGCAACAGCTTCTGATGTTGGGGTTTGGAACGCCTTGCATCACGCGTGTCCACCCAGGAACCGGTGTCGTGCAGAATTTGACCATTCGAGTTACAGACCAGCCAGATGTTATGATGGTCTTTGGGAATCTCCTGTCTGAGCATCACAGGGGTGAGTGTAAGGACTGTCCCAGCTTGGTCGGTAACCTGACACGACTTATCTGGCAGCTTGGTCAGGCTGCAGAATTGGTACAACGTCGGCAATCTCTAACTTGAGTGGGAGTTACCAGCATGAAACTCAAGGAATAAGAATGTTATTTGGCATAATGCAGTAGGAGAGAAAGTAAAAGTGGCAAATGAACACCACGAATGGAAGCGGCGTGACTACCCTTACTTGGTTGGGAGACAAACAGAGTATTGACCTACCGTGTCACTGTATCGGCAGTCAAGACAACGCAAGAAACATCAAAATACGGCTGAGGAAGTAAATTCATTGTTATCAGGATTGTCAACAATAATAACGTATTGGTTTTTGGTTCTATACAATATCATTCAACAGGATCCAGAACTTCAAAAGGGTGCTTAATTGCAACCTTCTCAAAGCTGATCTTTCCATCAGCCGAAGCCTTGATTGCTTCGATCCCCTCTTCGGGCCTCTGAACCACCCTGATGTTCGGGATTCGGAATCCATCGCCGTAATTCTCTGCGGCCCAG
The DNA here is from genome assembly GCF_013396195.1 of Fusarium tjaetaba. Lineage (NCBI taxonomy): Eukaryota > Fungi > Ascomycota > Sordariomycetes > Hypocreales > Nectriaceae > Fusarium > Fusarium tjaetaba. The sequence goes on along the minus strand of NW_023501665.1, from coordinate 2,975 downwards.
GATACGATATCAACCAAACGTGACTCCCATTGCTTGTCCGCGGGGATATGTCCTACAGGCGGAGGGAGTCGTAGCTCCCAGGCCCGAGCACCTAGGCACCAAACCCACTTGTTCCTGCTGCTTTGTACTGGCACAGTCCCAGTGTAGGTAGCATCTGGCGCGGTCTTGAGTACATCACACTTGGATGTTGAGGATCCCCGTCCCTGTGTACACACAGCGTCCAAGATATACTTCAGTGGCTGGCCTGCAGCATCAATAGCGGCCTGGATCTTATCGACCACGCCGTCGTCTCTATAGTCGAAGCATTGCGTGGCACCCAGATCTTTCAGCGCCTGGTGGTGGGAGGCAGACGCTGTGGTGATTATAGGACTCAGACCTGCAGCCCCAGCCAGCTGCACGGCAGACCATCCTACTGCACTGCCGCCTCCCCAGATTACAATGCCACTCTCGGGAGAAATTTCTGAATAGGAGTTGCTTGGGGGTGGGATCCCGAGCACGTTGAACAATGCATCAGCCGCAGTCCTCACCACGAGTGACATGACTGCCGCGGCCTCCTTTGGGAGTGTAGATGGGCGCTTGGACATGAGTGTATTGCCCTCAGCGAGAAGGTGATCCTGATGCGCTCCGAACTCCGAGCCTAGGCTCATCTGCTTTGAGCCGAAGATCTCATCGCCAACCGCATAAGGAAACCCGTTGCCGGCCTGAACGACTTTTCCACTGAACTCGTAGCCGCAAACGTGATCGTTCAATCCAAGAATGATTCCGTGCTTTTCAGCGGCAGGATTCACACCAGAATAATGCACCTCGACCAAGCCTTGGTTGTTACCAGGTTCATAGACAGCGTCGTACTCTGTAGCGAATAACTCATTTTGAGGTCCAATGTAGATCGCTCTGTTTGTAACTGGGGTTGCCATTGCTAAAACGCTCTTGATGTGGAAATTGGTGTGAGAATCGATTAACAAGATGGCATTAGCACTAAAGCTGGTAGCTGGGGCTGGATTCTTTGTTATTGGTGTTTACATAAAGAATGAATTAGTTGCCGAGCCTTCACCAGCAACAAGCCGATCACCTCCACCCGGCCCGAGCGGGGGACACTTACCGCTACTGCGAAGGTCAGACCGGTAGACCACTAGTCCAAAAACAGAGGCCTTTGTTATCTAGCTAACAGAAAAATAGGGTCTTTACCCAGTTCTCAAAAGCTACGTGCTACTCTACGTAATATTGCAGGCAGCTGGTAAAGTCACTGATTTCCCATCTGTCGAGTCTACATAGTTACATCCACTTTCAATGAGAAGCTTAGGCAAGTCAGGGATGTGGCCAAGGGTAATCTAGAGAGTGGGCCAACGTCAACATATTGGTGCATATTATGATGTAGGCCAGTTACTTGGAAGTCTTTAAATAGCAATCAGAAGTGTCTATTCAGTTTCATCGTTTGATACACAAAACCAGGCTGAACAATAGTCGGCCTTAGAGCTCTCTGTCAAAGAACAGCCACTTTGCATCTTCAACCATTCTTTCACGGTAATTCTGCGCCATTTTGAAATGAGGCAAGTTCCAAAACGCATGAGGCCAGCCACTATAGACCTCCAAGCGTGTCTTTACGCCCAGTCGTCTCAGCCTATCCTCGAACAGCAAGCCAGAATCTCGCAGGGGGTCCGCGCCACATACATGGAGCGCCGTGTTCGGAAACTGTTTCAACGTAGAGTCTGGCAACAGTAGTGGCGACACATATGGGGATTCTGGGTCATCCTTGAGGAGGGACTTCAAGAAGTCGAGCCGGGCGGTGGAGAGCAGCGGCGAGTTTGCGTTTTGCTCAAGTGATGAGTATCCGTCCTTGACTAGGTGACGCGGAAAGCGGGAAGGGTGGACAGTTGACGGAATTGAGATGTTGAGGCCCTTTATACGATGATTTCCCTGTAAATGTTAATATGAGACAGCTTAACAGAATGAAGTTGAAACTGAGTATGGACATACCTGCTCGATCTCAGCAACAGCAGCACCTAAGCACATGGTGCCACCAGCACTCACACCGCCAAGAACAACATTGCTCAGATCAATCCGAAACTCGTGTACCCGTGAAGCGTCTGTGACCCAATCTATGGAGTCAAGAAGGTCATGGAGCTGAGTAGGGAACACCCATTCTGGGGTATGTCTGTAGCCAACACTGAGGACTCTACAGGGAACCTTGACGCAGAACATACGGCAGTGCATGTCTTCTGTTTCTATGTCTCCAAAAAGACTTCCACCGCCATGACAAAAGATGTATAGCGGATTCAATTCAGTAGATTCGGCCTGGGCGTCAGGGAAGTACAGGCGGCCTGGGATTTCTTGTCCGTCCCTGGTTGGGATGAGAATGTCCTTGGTTGACAGTCCGTCTAGAAATATGTGAGACTACATCTCATACTGGTGAAGTCAACCTACGTATTGGGCCTAATACTTTGCGGAACAGCTCAGCTCGGCTCTTGTTGAAAGTCCTCTTGGTCACCGCCAGGTCTTTTGGGGGTACAGGTGGTGTCCATGTCTTTGCGAATTCTACCCATTCCGGGGCAAGACCGGGGTTGAAGTGAGTGTAATCTGGCATAATAAGATTGATGTAGTTACTTGAATATACAGACTTGCTGCAGATCTCTTAACTAGTATTGAGTATGTATTAATGCAATCGTTCATCGGCGGCGTCATGTGATGCGAAATCTATGGGATGTCCATATCAGCGATGCCAGATTCCACCGGCTAAAATTGCCGAGTGCCGGAATCAGGGCATAGAAATGCCGATTAGCTAGCTTCGTCCACCGCTGAGAAGCCGATGGGGCTGATCTCCTTGTCCGAGATATTCAGAATTCGGCAATCTCGATGCTTGAGACCCTTTAGTTCTTGGGGAAAATATATCCTGAAAAGAAGCTCGGGCCTGGCTATTAGTTACTTAGATTTTCTACCTCTAATAATAAGCAATTAATAACAAGCCCTAGGAATAATAT